>NW_018736116.1:0-39974 GCF_002204515.2 Aedes aegypti
GCTAGAGAGCTTTCTGGTTCGAAACCAAGCAGCTGCTACACTAAGCAATAAGAATAGTCACCAAATTACAAAAGTTTATACAAGAGACCAGGCCTGTCACCTCATTTTGTGCGGAACGCAAAGTGCTTGGAATCCCTTCTTATAAGTAGCCCTTCTGCTGCTCTGCTAATATGAGGTTTGAATGGTCGAAGGCTAATTATTACAACTTAAGATTTTTCAAATTAATGTTATTTTATTATTCAGATTTTTTACATTAAAATTTCATCCTTTGCAATTTGCTTGATTTTTTGATGATTGAATACCTAGACCTATTCATATTTTCAAAAATGTCTGGAAACTCCCCAGTCAACCAATACTTTGATTTTTCATTGCAAAATGAACTTCTGGCCAATATTTCACTAAATTTAGAGAAATTTAGTTTGTGCTTCAAATCAATTATGTGTTTTTGGGCTATTTTCAAGCTTTAAAAAATCATAACTACCGAACGAAACATCAAAATTTATCGGAAATACCTCTACATAGTAGTTTATCCCAATTCTACGAACTTTTACCCAACACGATTTTATGATTGGAGCAAGTTTTAACATAGTTTGGTTGAGGTTTGTATCTCGAGGTTCTTGAAAATCTCTTTTTCCGGGAAGTGTTTTCACTAAAAATCATGCCTGCATGAAAATTTCGGATTTTTTATTTTCAGACATGATGACTATGCATATCTAAAAGTCAATTCCGTTCAAAGCTACCCATTTATCTTACGAAAATAAATTGTAAAAACTAGGCACATTTGTAAATCCACTGTGGGTGAGCCAAGATCACGACCGTGAGCTTCAAAGAATACAAAAAAATGAACACGTTAGCACTGCCTTTTCTCAGTCGATGATGATGATTGTTTTCAAATCGTTCTAAATGATCAGTGAAATGCGAAAAAAACAATCATAACTCGGAGAGAAAAAGCAATGCTAACTTGTTCAATTCATTCGTTTTCGGTACATGTGTCATGCATGATTTAACTATCATCAGGTTGCGATGCGGGCTCGATCTTTGGGCATTTATTGTAATTTATTGCCTTGAGCAACATATAAGCTGTTGATGATCAATAAATTCATAAATGTATTATGTTTGATTCCCGTTGACTACGGGCCTGAAAAAATAATGCCAATGGGTGTTTTATATACCATGTATATTGAGAAAACGTTAATTTCTGGGTACTGTGGAGAACAAATTTGGATCAAACAATGTTAAAACTCAATTTAATTTTATTAGCGTGTTCGACAAACTTTAACAGAATAGAATTAGCTTTCAAATAGTGGTAATAGCAAGTGGTTTTGATTTTCCACATGCTAGTTATGATTTTTTCAAACCTTGAAATAAGCCCAAAAACACATTTTCAACTTGAAGCATACTGAAATCTTTATCAAATGAGCTGAAAATTTGACCAGACATTGTTGTTGGCATGAGAACTCCGAATACTACTTGACCGGTAGATATCCAGACATTTTTTTAAAATATGAACAGGTCTATTGAATACGTTTTATACACAAAACATAGCTAAATTGTTTGAGTATGATATGCCAGAAATCCCTCAAGTAACTTTCTTTACTTTCAAATGGACATACAAATGTTGTCGAGCTTAAGGCAAAGAAATCAATTTTATTGAATCATCCTCCTTAGCATGCATTTTGTACAAGAGTAAGATAATAACAAATATTTGACAGATCTAAAGGCATATTGATATCTTGTAATGTTTTACATGGGATTTTAAAATAAATTTCACAGAAAACTTAGGCAGGAGTCTTACAAAATGTTTATAAGATTATCATTGAATTCAGGAAATTATCCTGTGAGAGGTTCTCACACAATCCTTCATTAATTTATTCTGAGCAGAACAGACATATCCAGATTCTAGAACAGAATTTAAAAATGTGTCTTGGGTGGGGTTCTGACCAAATTATAAGGACTGCGCTAGATTCTCACAAAATTTGGTGTTTCATGATTAGAAAACAATGGACATGATTTTCAAATAATGCCTGATGAGATTCAGACAAATTCCTATGAAAATTTCCTGATGGAATTTTGCGAATGTTTCTTATAAATCCCTGTACAAAATTCTGTCAGGGTTCAGGGCAGAATTTAAAAAAAATAATCTGAGAACAAATCTCACACTATCTTCGGCAAGATTTTGACTCAAATAAATAGGTTTTTTTATGTTTAAAGAAACAATGAAATCATTGCATTAAAATAATTTGGCCTGCGCACATTATTGATTTTAAGATTTGGCCCGTGATTAAAAAAAGGTTAGACAGGCCTGCATTAGAGTAAGGTGGGGCAAAAGTTTAAACTTAGTGGGATAATGAATGTTTCCAGAGAAACTATAACAGTTGAAAAGATTTATTTCACACAGTGAACCCTCAACGAATTGGCTACAATCTTGCTGAACCAACTTAGGTCAAAATAATTACCCATTTTTAGTTATAATAATTTTAAATCTGATTGTCTTAAGCGAACTTTTGTCACACCGGTGGAATAAGAGTTCGAATCTAGTGTGAAGCAAAAGATAGCTGAGGCAAAAATACACTCCTAATTTGCACAAAACATGTTAATTGAAATTTACTCAAAAATAGGAATGCAATATGTACAACGTAACTTTTCATGAATTATAGCTTAATTGCTTATTAGGGTTATTTGATTATACAAAATGCAGCGAAGAATATTCTTATAATTATTATATAATGAGGCAGATGAGTGAAATAGAAAAATAATGTTATTTATATGGAGCACAACCTTACATGGTTATTTAATTATCATTAACATTCTTCATTCATATAATATATAATATGCTAATATTCTCTTAAATAGATGCACTTTTCCCTGCAGCCATTATGTGGTAAACAATATTGGTTTAACAAATTCAATGGTTGCATAAATATAATGATTTTTGCTCGATATATTTTTGTAATTGAAAATGCAAAATTTTCAAACTTTGTCAAAAAATAATCCAAGGGTGCTGGAAATTATTTGAAAACTGCCTCTTTCTACACTTCTCTTGCACTGTAAGACCCATATAAACACGTCTTTGATCCGTCCAAAAAATATTTTTTGCGATTCCGTTGCAAACCAATCAAGTTTTCATTGATGAGATACACTACATAATAGCCTGCTTTTCCTACAAAAAAAAAAACAATGCTGAAAAGTGCTACTTTTCAGCACTGTTTTTGGTGCTGAAAAGTAGCACTTTTCGATGCTGTTTGGAAGGCGTCAACCAAATATCCCAGTCTATTCTGCCATACTTAGCATCTGATTTTATGTGATGTGTGATCCAGATACAAGACTGGTGATGTTGTCGGCGCGATAAAAAGTTAGAATAAGTTTCTCGCCGAAGTTAGATTTTTCTCAGAATCTATGCGAGATACCTAACTTCGGAAGTGGTGCATTCGATTCGCATCCGGATGCGCTCTAATACGCCCTACTTCCGAAACAGGGTATCTTATATGGATACCGAGAAAAATCCATTTTAGGCGAACTGCATTTTCAGACAGATCCGACAATACTTGTTTGGGAACGGATCGTCCAGCGTTCTAAGAGGTGACAGAAGAACCCGCGACTGTACGCATCTGTTCTGTCACCCAGTAGGGAATATGGGTCTGTATGAAGTGAACGAGAACATTTGTGACGTTCGTAGATACTACTAGGTCGCAGCCTACGCGATTGAAAAATACTGAAATGATATGTGTAGGGATGTACGCCCACGTGGTTTCTGTTGAAATGTTTGTTTGTGCTTTTGGAAATGATCCAGCTTAAATGGATTTTTCGTAATAGCAAAAAATGTTGTATCCAACTCGTTGCAAAACTCGATTTTTTCAGCACTCGTTGTATTTATCCAACTCGGCGAGCCTCGTTGGATAAATGTACAACTCGTGCTGAAAAAATCATCATTTTGCAACTTGTTGCATAAATAACTATTGTCGAACAGTTGTATTTGCAGGGCCGGATTTACAAATGTAGGGGCCCCATGACCACAATTTTGTGAGGGCCTTTCATCCAGGGAACTTTTTTAATGTTATAGAATGGATCAAAAATCATCGCGAGATCATAACGGACGTCCTCATCCGTGCCAACCGCCCCGACATTGTAGTCTACGACAAAAGGATGAAACGAGTTACACTCATCGACATCGCTGTACCGCTGGACCACAATGTCCAATCAACGTTCTCTAACAAGATAGCGAAGTACCACGACTTGGCGGAGGAGTTGGAGCAGATGTGGCACCTAGAGGACGTCCGTATAGTTCCGGTAGTCCTCTCAGCGACCGGAATTGTCCCGAAATCTCTCCTAAGGTCCCTAGACGAGCTGGAATTGACGAGCATCCAAAAAGCGGTGATTCTTGGAACCTGCAGCATAGTTAGACGGTTCCTGAACCACCATAACTGAGAAGCTCATCCAGCAGACTCATTAGGATAAGTTAAACCGACCAATGAGATCCACAGAGCCTAATCCCCTTTGGCATACAGATTGCCCGGGGTAGGTGAAAGTTTCCAGCATTTTTTGCTGAGGTGCCAAAACTCTATAATAATAATAACACAGACAAACAGACGTAACACTTTGAACAAATCGCGATCAAAATCATAGTCACGAGGACATGTACGCCCAATGCTAAAATCGATGTGTTTGGCCGATGGACCAACAGATGGCGGTAGTGTGTAAACGTCAAACACGAACAAAAACGATGCGAGCGCTGCGGGTGGTGGATTGGCCACCTACCGTATATTTGAATCGGCCGTTAAAAAGGTGGTCGATGGACATCGGTGAGAGTGTGACGTCTGTTTGTCTGTGATAATAATAATAATTCCTTGCAAATGTATTGAAATGCCCAATTAGCAATTAATTGTTTAGACGTATTTCAAACTGATGTTGGTAATACCCTCTCAGATTTTAATGCAACTTTCTGGACATTCTTTCCATGACTAACTAAGCCACTTTGCATACTGTTTTTTTTTCCAAAAGTTACCTGGGCTACCTTTTGGAAAGGGCAATACTTTTTACCCGATTTAAAAAAATATAATCGAAAAATTGCAACTCTTACAAAAAGTGTTGTATAGATAACTTGTAGATAATTGTCTAAATTTTTAAATAAACATACTGAAAAAAAGCTCATTCGAGGCCCACACTAAAAAAACAAAAACTTTTTCTTGTCTTAAGGTGAAGATGCATCGAAGCCAAACCTCGAATTTTCAAGAGCACAAATCTAGAGAACCTGACAACTGTTCGTACTGAAAATCTAATCGATTGGTCACCACCAGCGAGTGACTAGTGAGTAGCATTTTCAGCACAAATGGTTGTCTGGTTCTCTAGATTTGTGCTCTTGAAAATTCAAGCTTTGGCTTCGATGCATCTTCACGTTAAATAAAAATTTTTAGCGTGTCATTTTCAAACAACACTAAACAAGTAAAAGTCACAATTATCTCAGAATTCAATAAAGCTCAATAAGCCAGTCAATTTTGTCTAATCAGTTTACAATTGCAAATTTTGCTATAATTGTATGTTTTGCTCTCTTATTTTAAAATTATTTTGTTATTTACCTTTAGCTGGGTTAGGCCTCAGGTGTTTGTAATATTAAACAAAACGGTATATCTTAGCTATCTTAAATCTTTGAATGTAATTCAAATAAATTGAAACCTTTCCTAAGTTTTTAATTGCTCTTGCAAGTTTGATTTTAAGACGGGGTTGGTGGTCTAATGGCTACCGCTTCTGCTTCATATGCAGAAGGTCATGGGTTCAATCCCAGGCCCGTCCCTTTCCCTCAAACTTTGTACTTGTATCTTTCACTTGCTTCTATCTTCCACGCTCAATCTATCACACTCAAACCCTACTCGTTCATAGCAAACGCTAGAACCAGAAACGGACAAGAAACCGTTTCCCTCCGCTTCACTCTATCATCATTATAGCATGCCTTTCCTTACGCCTGATACATAGGCAGTCTGCTAGCCAAAGAGCAAACCTCTCTGCCATGCCTTTCCACCAACCCATACACTCCCGCATAAACTGGCGTGGACGCAGTGGTATATACGGTCTACGTGGGAGTCAGTTTAATGCATCATCAATTCTTCCCCCTTCCCCTCATTGGTCCGCATTCTGACGTGGCAGGCGCCATTGTTGCCTAAAAATAGAAAATCACCAGTACTTATACACTGAGAGTGTCTGTTAATCCCATGATTCCTTGTTAATCCTTGTTTATCGGTTGGTTCTTTGTGTAAGTGCAGCTTATCTGGCGATATTGAAGTAGCAACTACGGGCGGCCAATCAAGCTCAAGCTCAAGCTCTTGTTTGATTTTAAATATTTTTCACAATAAAATAAAAACGATATTTTTGATATCGACTCGAATACTTGAGAGAAGTAAGTGTTTTCGTTTGGAGAATGTTTGATGAGCATGATATCATTGTAATTTTAAAAATTGAGTACTCGTTCACTTGTATTTTTCAGTATTTTCGTTTGAGCATAGATGACCGTACGTAGTTGCTACTCCGTGATTGGCCAGAACAATCGAAGTTGCACAGAGATTTAATGAATGGGGCTTGGGATTAGCTTACCATTCTCAATGTGCATGAATCGAGAGCTCAAATTTAAACAGTCAATAACGGCGCCAGCCATGTCCTTAAAGTCATCGGGGAAGGGAAACAATGTTAGTTAGACAACCGTTGTGACTAGAGACCGAGTATACCTCTGCATCTCCACAGTTGTCATGGATAGGATATTGGGATAGTGGGATAAGGTAAAGATCTGGGAGTTGGTGATGCGATTCATGATATAATCATGCCTAATCAGATTCGCGATATAATGCGATTGTCAGCATTGTACGCCGAACAAGTGTTCGTCACTCGCCCACGGAAGAGCAAGCGACACGGTCAATAGATCAAACACTACTAACGATCCGCGGCGCTTTTGCATTTCACACGCGCGACATGTTTGATCCTGCCCTCATCGCCCGCCCCCGCAGGAGCAAGCGTCAAGGTCAAAGGATCAAACACAACTCACTATTGAATTTTTTAAATCTCTTTTTATAAAATAAACTTGATTTTCAACATAATCGAGAATTTTTTAAATTTTTACCTTGGTCATATCCAAATACTTTTGAAGATATGTCCAAATAAAAAGAAAAAAAAAATATTTTGTGAGTTATTTTCGATACAGTTCTTATTCTCAGTTAATGGAGGTAATATAATAATATATGAAATGTTTTTCACAGAACATGGTGGTAAATCGGAATGAGTATTCACTAACATTGAGGTCATCTGATAAAAGCTTGGGATCAGCACCCAAAGTGTGTATCAATCAAATATTTGGGATCGCTTACATTGTATACATGAAAATGCATTAGTTGCAACTTTCAATTAGATTCCCTATGACTTATTTAAGAGTACTCATAAACTCATATTCGACACAAAGGGGGATAAGGTTTGGTATGGCCAAAGACCACGATCCTATCAAATTAAAAAAAAAAACTTTGTATAAGAAGTGGTCTGACATTCCTGAAAACAAAATCAATCACACACTTTGAATGCATACATATTAATTTCATGTTAAAAGTACATTCAATTTTCAAACAAGTTTTGCTGTTTTCCAAAAGTTTTTATATTTACGAAGTTTCATCTTTTTATATATAGAACCATAGAAACGAAAGCGAAATAATATCGGATTGAAATCTATTGACCTGTGTTTGACATCAATAGAAGTGAAAATGCGACATTGACATCCGAAAAGTCGAATTAACAAAAGAAAATCCATCCAAAGTAAGGAGAATCAATTAGAACAATGGAACAGTTGGCTCATTTCGTGACGAAATCCTTCGAGTACAACAACAGTCGAGTGTTGGACATCCTCGACATGAGAACCATCGGCAGCGGGGGTGGAAACAGTCGGGCTGGATTGGGAGAGGATTTCCACAGTCGAAGCTCCGACCCGGAACTGATGTCGAACAACAGCAGTAGTGTTGCTAGTGTTGGTGAAAATGGCGACCTCGAGGAGGAAATCCACAGCCACACGTTGGCACAGAGACAGAACTCGGTGGGGTCAGGCGGTGGGGAGAATGACGATGAGGAATCGATCGATATCGAAATTACGGACTTGTCGTACAGTAGTGCTGGTGGAGCTAATGCCATGATGAATGGTGTCGGCGAGAGCGATAGAGTCAAACCGATTTCCTCGGTATCTTCGTCGGTGGTTGTGAAAAATGCATTCGGTTCCGGAAATGGAAGCGATAATAATAATGACAGTGTCATCAGCAACAGAAATGAAACTAGTGTTATTCGAAAGCATGATAATAAGTTGCTGATGATTGGACGTGATAATTCAAAAGATGAAGAAATGGAGTTAACTAGAACATCCATTACAAATAAGAAGCATGTTCCAAAGAATTGGTTGATTGCTGACTTGGTGGAGGAAAAACAAGGTAAGTTATATTTCGATTAGATTACAAATAAATGTAATTTAAAACAAATTAGATATTGAAAAATATGTTGGAAACAGGTTCATCAACCATATTATGGTTCTAAAACAAAACAAACTTCATTGTGCTTTACAGATATTTAAAAAAAATGAAAACATTTAAATTTTGGCCTGGTTTTTATAATGGCATAATTTTTACTAAATTCTACGGTGTACTTCATTGGAACTGTACACAAATTTCATTTCAATTTTTCATAATCCGCATCTAAACAACGGTTGGGTCGAACAAAACTTCGAATGCTCAAACGTCTGAAGGACAAAACGATTCCCCGTAGAAACATTGGCGGCTTTAAAACCTAGTTGCGGTAAATCAAAATTGCGCGTTTCGTCAAATCGTTCGATGCGGATAAGTTTACAATTGAGAGCAGCTACAAGATTTCCGAGTAATGAATTCATGAATCACGTATTCCAGTATTCAAGTGGTGAAACAGTCGAAGCCAAAATGTCGGTCGCCGGAGCATGTTTTCAGGGAATATCAAAAATTTTTCTAGATTTCGGAAACAGAACCATCGATTCTCAAATTATGGTAGCTCTTTACCGCGGTTTTACCTCCTACATATTGTTCCGGATAGTCAGTTCTCCGAAGGAAGTACCCACTATGTAGGTGTTTCCGAAACATAGCTTGTGATCCATCAAACTTCATGAATTTACAAACCAAGTCCATAATTCAAAAATACTGATCAATTTTTCCCCGGTTTACGATACTATTTTTTATGCATAAAAAAATCAATATTGGGGCCCAGATAACCATAGTGTAAATGCACACCTATTCAGCAAGACCAAGCTAAGGGTCGTGGGTTGTAATCCCACCGCTCGAGGATCTTCTTGGGTTAGACATTTTTCGACTTCTATATAAGCATAGACTATCTTCATACCTGCCTTACAACATACATATATATTGTAAATACAAAAACGATCAAACGGCAAAGAAAGCTCTCAGCTATTATCTGTGGAACTTCTCATCAAGAACACTAGGCTGAGAAGCAAGCTTTTAACATTTGAGAGATAAAGCCAGATAAAAGAAAAAAAAATAAGAAGTTAGAGATAAATTGTAAAAATCTTTTAATAAAATTCTCGGGATACCGACAGACGAAATTTTTGGAGGAGTATCAATAAATTTTAAGAAAATTCTAGAGCTGTTGTAGATGACATTTTTCAAGGAATGCTAGGAAAGCTTTCTGGAGACAGTTTTAAACTTCTTGATATAATACTTCTGAGAATTTTAAAAAGTTCTGATGATATGATTAAAGAGATCTTTCAATTCCTGGACTGGAGAATCCCTGAAAAAAAAAATATCATCACAGTTCTGAAAAGTCCTATGATATTTAACTAACCATCAGAAAAACATTGTAAACAAAATAAGTTATTGAATCGAAAGTAATTAGCAAATCATTAGAATTATCTATCATTAAATTGTTCGGTCGAAAACATTGATATTTTTTTCATTCCGAGCAATTTTTACAGCTTCACCAAAAATGTATTTCACATATAACATTGAGTAAAACTGGTGTCGCTAACTTTGCTAAACATCCGAGTTTGCTGAGTTGTCGGCAATTTAATTGGTTAGGATTGATTAGAACTATGCTAAAAACGTAGTAGGACTGTCAGCTGGTTGAAGATAATAGGTCTTGTTCCAACTACATTAGTAGCAGTTGACGATCAGATCTCGTTCAGTATAGACGCTTTCTATTGGATCGGAGGCTTTGCACAAAAGATTTGGTTAACAGTGGTTATATATTGTGTTGGAAACAAAGTGAAACAATAGCTAGACAATGGACGATCTCATGAAGAATAAGCTGATGTTCAGATTTCCGGATGGTGCTCCCGGCCCAAGCGTCGTGGAAATTGCGCGTTTCGTCATATCGTTCGATGCGGATAAGTTTACAATTGAGAGCAGCTACAAGATTTCCGAGGAATGAATTCATGAATCACGTATTCCAGTATTCAAGTGGTGAAACGGTCGAAGTCAAAATGTCACCAATTAAAGCTCAACAATAAAAAAATCAAATTTTCTTTGCTCAGTCTAGATTTGGAGAATGCTTTTGACAAGGTTTGCCATGAACGTTTGTGGGAAATCATGCTTAAGTTTGATATACCGCAACAAGTCGTAAACTGCATTAACAGCTATACAGCCGTTATACGCATAAATGTCCCATGTTCCAAAATATGAAACCGAGAAAAACGCGATTAAAGATTTTCGCACATTTATGCTTCATTTTGGTGAAGGTTATGACAAATTTGAAAAATTTCTTCATAATAATATGAGGCAATGGGTGTTCTTTATAGTCAAAAATTTGTTTTAGCGAAAAAATTTGAATTTCGCTATTAAATTCAAAGTGGGACGGTTATGCCTAGAAATACCGCGTTTTGGGGGAATTTCTACGCTTAAGAGTCCCACTAATTGTAGCAGACCGAATTAGACCAATCACATTGCTATTGATGGGAACTTTGACGAGAGTTTTATACCGAAAATGGAAGATGTGTATTGTAAAACCAATGTTGCGGGTCCAAACGAAGGCTCATGTGGCATGTAGCAAAGTAGAGCCGTATATGAGTATAATATAACAATAACGTAAAATTTCAAAATCATGCACGGTGCAGTATTGACAAACAGCTTTGAACTTCTATTTATAAGCAAGGATTTGAACATGGTATAAACCTCAAATTTTGTGAGGATGCTTGAGATATATCACCAGACCAGATTTCATCACCAAAACTCGTACCAATTAGCTCATATGGTTGAAATAATTGAATTTCTGTTAGATATCATTGAATTCCTTAGGAAATTGCATACATTTAGGCGTTTTCCGCGTAATTCTTGAAAATTAACTATTCGTTATTTATATAAATATTGCATTGTTAAGAATTTGGCAAGCATATTCGGATTCAGGAAGCTAAAATTTATTATGTAGAGTTGTCTTGAAAACTAACAACAATCGCATTGATAAGTGATCAATTTCACCTTGAAATGAGATCTCTCGATTTTTTATTTTAGAGATATTTTTTAGCGCTAAAATTACATGTGTTAGGAAATTTCGGTACATGAGCCAATGAGGCTCACCTTCATACTTGTTTTCCTGCATTCAGTTGTTTGACATTGTCAACATTATAGAAATCAGACACGAAAAACCGTGAAAAGTGATCAATTTCACCCGAAATTACGGTACGTCGAATGATCTATCTCATGGTGCATGTAGAACAACGATTCCGAAAAAGCAATACATAATTACAATACAATACACACAAACAATACACAATAGCACATAAGCGTGTTGCTTCTTCTGATTGGATGTACAGTTGTGTTCAGAATAATAGTAGTGAAAGCCGATTTTCATACAAAATGCTCAACATTGGCATGCTGTAACTTTGTTTCCATATGAGCAATCGGCATGAAATTTTGGCAGTGAACTACAAATATACTCAATTTCATTATCACATGATTTGAAAATTTTCACACTACCGGCTAAAAAGTTAAGCACCAGGTGAAATCGCTCAAAATAATAGTAGTTTTAATAATTTAAATATCTGCTGTATTTTGAGTTTTTTTAATTTTTTCGTTTCAACCATTTCCACCCAAGCTATAAATGTATAAACAAGCCAATATTTTATAAAATTGTTGCTGAACAAAAATTTACAAAAGAAAAACTACTATTATTTTGAGCGATTTCACCTGATGCTTAACTTTTTAGCAGGTAGTGTAAAATTTTTCAAATTTTCTGATAATGAAATTGAGTATATTTGTAGTTCACTGCCAAAATTTCATACCGGTTGCTCTTATGGAAACAAAGTTACAGCATGCCAAAGTTGTGCATTTTGTATGAAAATCGGCTTTCACTACTATTATTCTGAACACAACTGTATATCTCTTATTCATGCCAAATAGCTCACTATAGTTGCAAACACAATGCTCGACCCTGACAAACCATGATGAAATTGTGTTCATGTGAGAGTATAAAGTTAATTAGCCATGTAAAACAAAAAGTGATGAAATCTGATTTCAAACCACATTGGCGAATACAAAGCACGTGATGTGACTATAGAAAGTGCATGTCCCTTTTTCACAAAGGCACATGACAGCACGTTAGAAGCAATAGGTTCAGGTGATTACGTTTGGAGCATAAGTTAAGGTGCAGATGAATCGTAGCCAAACCTCAAGAGTTTAATTTTAGAGAACCAAACGATGGTTTAAGCTGTAAACTTGATCGATTGGTCTCTCGCTGGTGTTTATTCGAAAGAACCGCAGATATTTGAAAGAAGGGAGTCATTGTCACAGAGATCAAATTATCTGTTACGTTCATTATCACTACAGAAAAAGTTAATAAAAATCAAACCTTCAAAAGTTTCAACGTTAATCTATATAAATAAAAATGGAATGGTGTTCGTATGTCACAAAATGACTTGAGAACGAGTCAACGGACTTACCTTATTCTTCTATATTTGGGTTCTTCAAGTGTTCCGACGTGTTTGTGCGTAGGAAAAGTGTGCGAAAGTTTTTGAAATAGTCGGGAAAACGGAAGAAAACTAATCTGTCATTTTGTATAAGAGATCGCATTCCATTTTTCAACAGCCTACTTGATGGCAAGACGAAGTTTGCCGGGGTCACTAGTAGTACATATAAGCAAATATTGAATGAACAGCCTATGTTAAAAAGAATGTAAAATTACTGATGAATGTATTATAAGATATAATGTCAAACATCAAGTTTATGGCATTACATGAAAGAACAGCCTTCTTTCAAAAGAAGGAAAATCTTTGTTGTAAATTTAATCTGAGCATATTGCTAGAAAACACCCTCTTTTGAAAAATATATAATGTTCTTTTGCCTTAAAATGTCCATCAAACTACATTGGATTCGTGCTAAACTTCATTTTATAAAATTATTTAGTACAATTGTTGTTTTCCACTAACTTTTTCTTAACTAGAAACAAACTCTTTGCAAATAATGCTTGATTTTTAATAGGGCAAGGGTAACTGCAGTGATAGAAGATTTGGAGGGATGAACAGCGGATAGAATGATAATATCACAACGACATGTGTTACTAAAAACAACAAAATACCAGTGGTAATGTTCCTTCACTAATTATGTAGTGATGATAACCTACGATTACCTTTGATTATGCGAAAAAAAAAGTTTATTGTGCTTGAACCGTTGATCTTCTGATCCTTAGGCCCAAACC
Source organism: Aedes aegypti (assembly GCF_002204515.2). Lineage (NCBI taxonomy): Eukaryota > Metazoa > Arthropoda > Insecta > Diptera > Culicidae > Aedes > Aedes aegypti. Next base: position 13,675 of record NW_018736116.1, read on the forward strand.
TTACCATCAACTCTACTTTGAGCCGATAATGATGAACTGCATGGTTCAAAGATGTGACGCCTTAATCATGGGTAACTGTGGTTTTCATAGAGTGCATTCGTGTTGGCAACCCTATGCGATTTGAGGGTATAGGGTGATACACTTTCAATTATTTCGCAGTGAAAATTAATTCCTACATGAAAATGATGTATGAACGATATGTTTGTAACACTTGGATGAAATAGATAGTTGGATTAGATACAAAATATAATAAGATTTTTATCGCAATATATATGGCAAACTGGAAAAATATATTGCTTTTTTCGAGATTTTTTGACTCATTACGTTAAAAGTATAAAAACACCCTAGTCTCTTCAGCAAAGTGATAGATTATCATATTAGCAACAGGCTAGTGGTATACTCGAAAAAAATTCAATGATATTTTTGGGTTTCAGGAACGAATTTCTATGGAAAGGTCCAAAAAAACACAAAATTTGTTTGATACACCTCTAAAACTTTACCAAATTGGCTCATTTTTGGACAGATAACTAGTTTCGATAAATAAGTTCAGAATTTTATGTGGCATGGAGATTCGGGAAACTTTTTTCAAAAAGTGAACAGGTCTAGAGTATATGAGTATGTGAGTCAATGTGGTTATACAGGTTGGTAAATGCTGGGCATGGCGTACCATTGGGTACCTTGTGTGCCTGAAGGAATAAAATAGACCCCTTGAGTGGTTCATAGCCTCCAATTATAAATGTTCCTGTGCTGATGTATTTTTACGGCAGGCTTGGAGGGCTTGTCACCCCTAGATTTCCGGAGGACCATTCCCCCTAATGTTTGGAGGACCATAGTGCACAGTTTAGCTTAGAGTTCTTCTCTGGCACTTGGATAATGATCAGCCGCCCCTGACATGGGGAATAGACGCTCAAGGTTTGCAGAAGCAAACCGAGAGGGGAGGGGGAAGGGGGCCTCCCTGTCAGCACATGACCGAAGTTCTCATCTGGGTTGATTACCCCATCATCTCTTAGGTTGTTCGAACCCCGGCCATTACCACGAGGAGTTAGGGATAGGGCAGTAGGTTGAGGACCACACGAAGGGGTATATTTTATTCCTTCAGGTACGCGAAGTACCAATGGTACGCCATGCCCAGTATTTACCAACCAAACGATAATGTGGCTTTCAATTTTCAATTAGTTGTAGTTTTGAAAAAAAAAATTGTTAACATGAATGCAACGTCATACCACACAAAAATACTAGCAACAGAAAAATTGTGATTAAGACATGAGCTCAGAAAACCACAAACATCAAAATATATACATAGTCAAGCAAGTTGCTGAAATTAGATAAAGTTTTCCGTCGAATGCTTCTGGATGCATCCAATTTCATTCATTTTTCAAAAAGTTTCAAGCATTTGAATTTAGGAAAAAATTCACCTAACTCAATAATTTAGCCTATCCCCTGTACAACACCTGTTTTAGAACACTATTGAGTGAAACAGGCAGTGTTCCACATGGGATGTAAAGCCAAAGAAAAGAGATGTTAAATAACAATTTGACACAGCACAATGAGTCCTATAAATGTAGGATTTTATTTGCATCAGTTTCTGGAAAATACATAGTGAGACAGATATGCGTAGAAATTCAGTAACGAGACAGTTATGCGTAGAAATTCAACAGTAGGACAAATTGACTTGGTATGCTTTTCATAGAGTGTTCGAATAAAGTATTTTTTTTATATTGTTTTTTAATAATATAGGTTAAAATAGACTTTTTGGCTACAAAAACTATAAAATGACAAAATGTAACATGGGACAATTATGCGTATAACGGGCAGTATACAAAAATGCTTTTTCTAAAGTTTTAGTAAACGGGTTTTTGATAAAGTTTTCAATCCCGGGAACATTTCCCGGGAAATGAGATTTCCCGGGATTCCCGTTTCCCGGGATTTCTGTATTTTCCGGGTAGTTCTATTCAAAAAGGATTGACCATCCATTTTCAAACCAAAACGTATAATTTACTTTTCATATAATTCTAACCAATTACCTTACTAGATCACTATTTATACTAAGATATTGATTGTTTTTTTTTTTGTAATCAAATAGTTGTTGTTAAAATGGATAGCTTTTTGACGATATGTTTTTTTTTTCAAAAAAGATTATATGCTATACAAAAAGATTATATGCTATACAAGGATTTTTCGAGGGATCATCCATGAATTAAGTACGCTCATAAAGTTTTCATGGATTTAACCGTCACATTTTCCATCGTTAGACTCTAGTTGGTTTTTATTCAAGTGCTTGAAAGGTTTGATTTAATGTTGGTACAGGTCGAACTCGATTATTCGTTGTATGGATTTTTTTTCACTCCGGATAATCGAATCTTCCTTATAATCGAATCACTAAAAAAATATTAATATCTGCATTGACAGAACTTAAATATTATCTTTTTTCGTTGTTTTATTTATATAATGCAGTGACGTTGCCAGAAGTTATTTTTAGGAACATTAGGGGTCTTGGGAAGAAATTATTTTGACCGGCATACGAAACACCTCTTTTTCATACCCTTTTTTAAACTACATCCAAAGCTGCAAAACCATTCATATTGTATGTTGCAATACCAAATTATCTCAAATTTATGCATAAAATCTCAAAAACAAGAATATCAAAGAATAAACTCCGGATAATCGAGTCTAAATGTCCGGATCATCGAGTCCCGGATAATCGAGTCCGTCCTGTACATATTATTTGTTCTTCATACGATTTGTCAAGAATAATCTCCACATGGACTCAATATCATAATTTGTGTTGTTCTGAAGCCTAGCGCACACAACGAAATCAATAGATTTTTTTTGAGAAACATAAATGTATTACTTAAAGGTAGGTACCATACAAGTTTACTGGTATAAAAAAATATAACAAAAATACGAATAATTTAAAAAAAATCATCAAATTTGCATTATATTCACGATTTTTAAAATTCCCGGGATCCCGGGATTTCCCGGGAAATGGCAAATTTATTTCCCGTTTCCCGGGAAATCTGAAAACTCTAGTTTTTGACACAATCCTTTGAAATAGAGAAATCAGTACGACAATGTTGTCCTTTGTCAATGTTACTTTTCACGTTATACATTAACCCATTAATAAGACATTAGATAAAAGTTTATCAGGAATTCTGATTTTGAACAGATTTGTACGTGTTCTTGCTTTTGCAGATGATTTGACTTTGATCATTAGATCTGACCATAAAATTGATGCAGTGATGGGAAATTTAAATTATTTCCCTAAATTCGCTGGAATAATGCTGAATTTACGGAAGTCAGGTTTTTTGCGTTTTAATAATTGAGTGATAGAACCACAGAAGGTCTCTGAAAAAGATGAATTGAAAATTTTAGGTATTTTTATTGGTACCAATTACAGCAATGCAATTATGTCATAAATGCGTTTATGACATACTTGCTATAAGGCTTTCCCAAATCAACGCAATTTTTTCAATGACGAAAAAACGCAGTGATTCCGTCGTTGTGTCTCTGCAAGCACTCGTATATGATGCTATCTAGACCAACGCGGAGAAAATCGCATCGAAATCATGCCTCCGTGGCTTGGGCACGCTCGCAAAACTGTACTAGCAGCGAAACAACAACGAAATCGAGGCGATGTTTTGTCGCTGTCGCTGAAAATGAATGAATTGTGAATAATTACCAATTGTCAATAGGGGCCTTCCTTAGCCGAGTGGTTAGAGTCCGCGGCTACAAAGCAAAGCTATGCTGAAAGTGTCTAAAGGCATAAAGTATCATCGTACCTGCCACGCGATGTACGAATGCGAAAATGACAACTTTGGCAAAGAAAGCTCTCAGTTGCAATTATGACAATTGACTTAAAATCAAATGCAGCCAATTACACGGCGTAGTTAACGTCATGCGGTCGTGTCTTGTACACAATACTCACTGATTTTTTTCACTTTACACTGAAGTATTTTACTTTGAAATCCAAAATTCGGAAAAAGCTTCCAAACCAAATGACAGATCTCCCTTAAAACCTTAACGTAATGAATACTCACAATCACAGCGCCTATCATCCTATCATCTGCAAAAATCTATCGCACTGTTGCTAGAGTCAGTCCCAGAATGGACCGAAGTTGTGTCCATAGTAGTTCTACGTCAACCCCGCGGTAATGTAACAGACATTACCCACCCCAATCTTTTCTAGAAAATCTAAGAGTAGGGTCTTAAAGTCCTGTCTCAATTTAAGTTCCAAACGCTGAAGATTAGGGTAGAAACACATGTTTACTCAATTTTTTAAATGTTTCTAGTCCGAAACACGTTTTTTCCCGAACTTTGTGGTTGGACAAGCAAAATGGCCGGAAAATGGACACTCAAATCGTGATACAATATTCTACTAAGTGTTATTATGACTAAAATGTTTAAAAACATCAGTTATGTACTTTTTTAATTTGTTCAACAAATTTATTCTACTAATCATTATCCATATTTTCAGACAAACATCCCAAAGCAAAACAAGACGTTGCCTTAAACCTGGTCCGTTCGGAGACCGAACCCAGCTACAAATCATCCGACATGAGTTTGCTAGTCCGACCGAAACCCGCCTCCGAACTGCTGAAACAAAGCGTAGATCTAATCAACGGCGGTGGTCACAGCTACCCTCCACAACCACTGACACCTATCCCGCCACCCGCACAAGGGGGCAGCGAGCACGACGGCAACGGTTACCATCATCCATCGCATCGCACTCACACTGGCAACCACACCGACAACGATTCCGACACAGGTAGGCAAACGAGAATGTCTTGACTTAATCAAAATGAAAGCATGATTTATTTAATCAATTAGCACCTACCACTCGGCAAATTGCTAACCGTTCTTCAGGAAGCGCGGATTAACGGGGTGGGATGGGTAGGGAATTCAAATTAATTTATATTAGATCTGTCTTAAGTCATCAATTAGAAAGCGCAAAAGATGAGTTACAAAAGTTCAAGATACTTTTCATATGTAAAATGAATTGGCAACAAAATCAACAAAAAAGGGAACACTCTGTGTTTCATGAATAAGTACCCAATTAAATAATTAGAAAGAAGCGATAGTTTTATCATTGAAACAATAGAAAAAATGAAATAGCCCAAAAATATATTTTTATTGGTAAATTTATAAACATCAGCAATAAATTGAAAATAAACATTTGAAATTTCTATACAAATTTTATATAACAAAAAAAATATCACTGAAAACATTATAATGTTTCAAGAAAAAATGAAACAAGCAATAAATAATCAAAATTGTACAATAAGTATCAAAACAAAGCATTTAAAAATTGGAAAAAACGTCAATGCAAAAATAAAAATAAGCTTTCAAAATAAAAAGTGGAAAATGCAAAAACTGATTGCTATTTATAACATTTTGAATGGTATCTCATATTTTTTCCTTTGAAAACTTTAGTGCTTATTTTCAGTTAAGTTAATCTTGAAAAATATTTAATGCAAAATGCTAGTTTTCGATTTTTGTTGCCTTATTCACGATTCGGCGGAAAAGGTCTACGAAAGAATATATTATTAAATTTCATTTTGGATTTTTTATTACTAATTCATACCCAATTATTGCATTGGTCATTGTTACTAGTTTTGACTAGTGATGGTGGCTCTTTTCCTAGGGCATGATAACATTTTCTCCTGAAATAAATTACAGATTTAAGTATTTCTTAAAATCATTACTCTGTTTCATTTCAAATAATGTTAGACAGGGTTTCGAGTCATCTTGAAACTAAATAAGATATCAACAACATATCATATGTGTTTAATATGAGGTTTTTTATTGGATTTTTAATAAGAAATAAAATAAGACAAAATATAAAATATTATTGTTACCTTTCATGGCATTTAAATACGGATTTTTCAACCCCAAATGTCCACAGCATTTGCGTTCGATGGTCACCGATTAAGATCAAATTCTGGCCAAATGTACATTTGTTTGAAACATGCAGAAAGCCAAATTTCTATGCCTACCCTCGGCCCAAGTGATCACCCGTTTTTTGACAAAAAAAAAACATAATTTTGCTCACCTCTTTAAATTTTTATCTCCGAAACTATAAGAAATAGCGATATACGACTTTCAGCATAATTGAAGCTAATCTTTTGAGGAGTCCAGACAAACTTGGATGCAGTGGTTTTTTTTATTGTCGTTAGTTTCACCTCATTTTATCTGAACTCTTTTCAATTTACACCCCACCATATGCAGATCGTTCAGATAAAAGTTTAAATTTTGAATTAAATATTTAAGGCAAAGTTAATGTTTTCAAATCTACTTGGAAATTAAATAAGATTATTAAATTATTGGAAATTGGAAATGAAATAAAATTATTTTTTATTTTATGAATTGTAAATAATCTCAAATAATATCAAACTAAGAAAACATCAAAACAAATCAAAACCCATTGTAAAAGCATATTATTATATATACGATGGATTTCTTCAAGTCTGAAAACCGCTGTATTAGAGAGTAAAGAACTACTTGGGCACCTGCATGATTCACTTTGGAAAGTAGGGGTTTTCTCTGCCAAATTATCTGAAACTTTGCAATAAGAATCATAGTGTGGCCAAATATGAGCCCGATAACTTAAAAACTTTCCGGAATAAATCAAATGTGCCAAGAATAGAATGCGGCTCCCTTCTAGAAATCTAGGCACATAATTAGGTATTTTATTTTATTGATTATCCTACAAAAGAACATTTCCGCACTTGAACATCGAAAAATTTCTATTTTGTACTGAACAAGACTAGTGTATGAATCATGCACGCAATCACTGAGATACTTTGTTAAACCTTATTAAGTATGCATCTCAAATTGCTGCAGAATGAAGTTTTATGGCCTTCGTTGATGAGAAAATAATTTCATTAGGCCAGTGATTACAATTTCTTCACCGGCGCTATATTCAAATTCAAAACCCATAAACATTCCCTCATTACCGTTGTTCTCAAATTCCTATTTCTGCTCGATGAACTTCTACACCCTCCGCTTAAAACCGGGAGTTAATATCCCATGGTGCGAATGGCTGCGAAAATGCGTGTATACTGTTGTAATTGATACACCATTCAGTATTTGGCGCCCCATAAAACTCGAAAACGCAAACCGAACAAGCATATTGTCTTCTGGTTTTCCATTTCATGAAGTGCACAGCTTCTCCGACAAACCAGCGGGTAGTCCGGCTGCTTTCGGTACGAATTTTAAATCAAGTTTTTATCAACTTTTTGGCGTCTATAAAGTAACCTTGTTCGAAAAAATTTCCCCTTCGCAACTTGTATGTACGAAGAATGCGAGACGTAGCGATACTCTGTCCGTCCCATACCCTTCAGCTTCGGGCCAAAGTTTAGACTATTATTGTGCTAAATTGATATAAATTGCATTACAAATCATCATGAATAAAATATTTTGATCTGGCTCGGTTGGTACTGCTTACATGCGTGGCGTGAATTGCTAGTATCAGAAGAAACTGTTTCCCTTAGTTTGTTGGAAAATTTAGCACCAGCAATACGGACGGACATTTATTTTTTGTTGGAGTGGTGAGATTTCTGGGGCAAGTTGAAAGATCTGATTAGAGTGTAACGTTGCGTAAAGTTGATATGAAACGACCGTGAATTTTGGATGTTTATGCTGAAATCTTTTATTACTAAAAGGCCAGATCTAACACTTCGAAGTTTGAACGCTTAAACAAAGTTACACAAAGTTGACTATCATTCAAGCAGAATAAAGCTCATCAAATTTGATTCAATATTCCGATAATGTCTAATTTATCAATTCAAAATTAACAATTTGATGTTTGGGATCGGAATGCATTAAGGTAGGGGAAATCAGGGTAAAACCGACACTGTGGGTAAGCTCGACACCCTTTGTTTTTTCATGTTTTGAGCAGTTTTTTATAAAGTTTCCACCACGCTTTATCTTAACTTGTGAAATGTTGTGTTTCAAATGACATTACAACTGACGCTACCAATAAACAACAAAATCATATTGGATAACATAGAAGCAACAGCAGTTGCAATATTTCGCTATTGTTCTTTAGCTATTTCGCATGTGGAATTTTTCAAATGTCATTATTTGTTCTCCGTCTACATCACCATTTACTACACGGATAGAAATCAGAATCCAAAAACAAGATTATGACTCATGATATCATGATTCCAGCGTGTTTTCGTCTTATGAAAATACACCATGATTTGGACTCATGATATCATGAGTCAGATTGCCGTAACGCAACACACGCGTTAGGTTTTTGTAGCTGATTGCTCGGAATCATGATTCAAATGCCAAAAATGCTGAGTCGCGCATCCGTTTATGATCGACAAAATAAAAAAAAAGTCAAAAATAGCATATATTGAGATTCGAGCCAAGAACCTTCCGATTGTGAGCCACGTACTCAACCACTCAACCACTTCGTCATCTTGAATTGAGAGTGATCGATACGAATGAGATGAAGCAAAGTGCGCCGCTTAGTGTTTTCACACTGGATGTTACGCTTATGAGGAATCATGATTATGACTCCAGGTAGGGACGTTTCGATACTTTCGATATATCGGAATATCGATATTTTGCTTTCGATATTCGATATTTTGGTATCGATATTTCCCATTCAATATATCGGAGATATCGATATTTCCTTCCGATATATCGTACGCAAATATAGGGAAACAATTTCCAGATCCAATTCTTGGCACTTTTGATTCACTTGAGCAGGGGGGTTTTTTAAAAGCTACAAAGCTCATTTTTGGCCACAAGATGCGTCTTACTGAAGTGCATCTTTCTGCAAAGTTTCAGACAATTCGGCCGAGAAAAACCCTCCATGCCAAAGTGAATCACGGAAGTGCCCAAGGGGTTCTGCACCCTAAAATTTATTTTTAGTATTTCAAAAAGCAGTTACCGTTCAAATTGTACTGTCATGTCCCTTAACAGAAGATGCTTAACCCCTCTACCGGACGCTTCATTTTTTACCGCTAAAAAATATTCAAATCACGATAACTTTTTTGTTTCTCAATATTTTTGCACCATTCTTTCACAAGTTCTTGAAAAACTCTCCTAGTTTCGATATTGATAAAAGGTCATCTGGATCCAGAGATTCAAAAATTTCTTCGCGTGGCCACGACTCACGTAAATATCTCAGGCTACATAATTTTTAGCGTATTCGGATATTCACTCCTAGGAATGATACATGTAATGCGAGTGTGTTGTGAAAAAATGAAGCAATTTGGTGCAGCCGTCTCTGAGTAATGAGCATTTATGTTTCTTGTACCACGCTGGACAAATAAAGATCCTGAAAACTTCAAAAAACCTCATATCGTAATTTTCAGATTTCTCCAAGAATATTGAACCGATTTGTATGATTTTTCCAGGGTAGCTCCTTATTACCTGGTATTGTATAGTACATGCTTTATTTTATTTTTTTGATAAATTGATAAAAATCAAAATAACCGCCAAAAACATTTTATATGGAGAATGTCGGTCCCCCAAGGAACATCGGAATATCTCCAAAACAAGATCACCAATTATTAATATCGACACGTACTCTCAAATTAGAAGAGTTTTTAAAGATATTGTGAAAAATTGAGCAAAAATATTAAGAAACAAAAAAGTTATCGTGATTTGAATACATTTTTGGCGGTAAAAAATGAAGCTGCCTGTAGAGGGGTTAAGTCCAAAACGGTTAAAATACCAATAATATTGAATATTTGAAGATTTTAATTTGAATCTTTGGAAACTAAACAACAGGTCACTAAGCGATAAAGGAAATTTTGCTCCATTCAAATATATCATATGATATTCCGATATATCGATATTTTGAATCAATATATCGGTGGTATCGATACTTTGATTCGATAATCGTATCGAATCAAATATCGATACTTCGCAATATCGGAACGTCCCTAACTCCAGGAACCATGATTTGTGATCCTGATATTATGACCTAATCAATTTATGAATTTCATGATTTGTAAATCATGGTGTGGGGATCAGATTTTTATCCGTGTATTATTACGTTGATACAACATAAAGGAGAATTTTTTTTCGGTTTTTCTACAGCTGAAAACTCTATTGAAAAATAAATGTCCACTCGGGGTAAGATTGACACTTTCATTTGGGGTAGAATCAACACCTTTCTTTGCTTAATAATCTTACTTCAGGGAATCTTATGTGAGCCTTTATTTTCGAATTACAGTGAAATTCACGGATGGCGAACTTGTTAACATGTAAAATATGACACTATATGACTTATAGCCTGTGGCTTAAAAAAAATATATTTCTATGTTATCACGTTTTAACTTATTTGATGAAGCTTGAAGAAATTTTTCTCATTTAAAATTGAAGAATTAATAGAATTTTATGCAAGCGAAAAAAATATTTTCACATAAATTAATCTTATTGTTTATTTACAAACCATGAGGTTCGACAGTTTTTATTATCTAAAAATAATTACACTTCTCTGTTTTGTTAAAATAAAACAGTATTTATTTTCACAACCAATCATTCGCTATAACTTCATCTTCGTAAGCATTCCATGAACGCAAATTAAATATATCCATGTGTATTCACCCCAACTTCATAATCTTAGCATGGGACATTTGAAATATTTACATATATTTAGTAGATCTTTGGCCTCTCCTCAATATTTTACGTAATATGTGAGTAATCCTTTGGAGGAAGGAGTCATAAAAGTCATGTTTAAGCATTCTTTTAAAAATGCATTGTGATGGCAATGTTCACAACGTATAAATTCTACCCAAAGTGGATGTGTCGGTTTTACCCCAACAGGGTATCGAATCGACACTGTCGATCTCACCGGCACTCTCAATTGTCTCAGCTAAAAATGATGAAATATCAATTTGATTTAAATCAATATATAACCTTTATATATCATTCAGCGATAGTAAGGATTGATAGATTTATAACCAATATGTGATTCTACAACAATTTTAGGTTCGTTTAACAAGCGAAAGTACACAAATTTTATCAACAAGCTTAGGGTGTCGGTTTTACCCCGAATTCCCCTATACCGAGGCAAGTTGAGACGAGTGAGATTAAATTAAATGCAACATTTCGGAAATAATGGTAATATATTTTAGTAAACTTTCCTGTACTCTGAGTTTATTTAAACTTCAAAGTAGATGCTCCAGTAGGAAATTTATCCAGTTAGGTAACACCATAAAAATTTACTGTTTCGCTTTGCCCCAGGCGTTCCTAAATTAATTTTACACCGCTAGCGCATGTCTGAAAAAACTTGAAACTATTGAGCTACTGGTTTGGAGCCCTGATAAAGGTGGAGGGTGGATGGTCATAGCTATCAATATGACCGTGGTCATCATGTAAAGAACAAACGGTATGCTGTATCGTGCAAGCACTAAAGAGGCAGTCCTTCTAGTTCGATGTAATAGCGCAATTCTGGTTAGGTGGCCTCTCGAAGTCTCTTCACCTTCTTGGTGAAAGACAAAAGTAGCAAACAGATTGATTTTACGGCATCATACACGGCAACGAACAAATTACAACGATTGGAAAGTCTGATCTTGGAACGTGAAAACTTTGAATTAACCCACGCGTGTTGGGCTTCTGGCTCGTGAACTGCGGAATGTTGGCGTGAAATACGCTGACCGAAAACTGAAGAACGTGAATTACGAGCGGTGAATCCCATCGCCAACACTTCATTCAAGTATCACATCTACTACGACGGCGACAGAGCAGTACGTGGTGTTGGCTTCATAGTGATTGGGAAGCAAATGAAGCGAGATATTCGGTGGAAACCGGTAAGAGACCGAATCTGTGTGTTGAAAATGAAGGGCAAGTTCTTCAACCATTGCCTCATCAGCGCCAACGAACAAAAAGACCGATGACATGAAGGATGAGTTTTATGAGAGCCTGGATAAGGCCTACGGAGAGTGCCCAAAACAAGATGTCAAGATAGTCAGAGCGGTTCCACGCGAAATCGTCCATAAAATGCTGAAATCTGACATGTACCATTCCGATTTGGATGAAACTGCGCAGATGTATTAAGTATATGAAACGAAAGTTATCTCATATAATTGGGGATCGTTTAGAATCGAGAGTAACTTCTGATAAGGGCGTATGTATTTTTGGCACCACCATTTAAAAAAAAATTGTACCTCGGAAACCGTTTGTTATAGAGAAATAGTGTCTGAGGAGGGATGGTAGACAATCAAATAGGCTTCGTAAAAAAAATATACACTGAAAAAAAAATACTTTTATTTTCATGAAAAAATCAAAATTAAACCTTAAAACACAAATTGCAAAAAATAGGTATCTTCGATTTTTTTCATTTTTTTCTGTAAAATTTCAATGTAAAACCAGATGTTTTAAGCACAGAATAAAAAAGTTTTTCTAAGAGCAACTTTTGGTGCATTTCTGAAAATTCAATTTCTGGACGTAGAAAAGACGTCTTGAAGCTGTAATATGATTCTTAAACCAAAAACAATTCAAAATGCTAATAACAATGATCTTCCTAAAACTAGCCGTTTTCTAGATATTTAGGATTCAATTGTATTAATATCATGAAACTAAAGAAAATACGCCCGTTTCATAAGTTACTCCAGATGCTCCACCAACAATGTTACGTTTATCTCTTTCCACATTAATATCCCATGTTTTAAGGGCAGTTTCAACATGGTGCAACTTAAAATAAAAAAGTTTTTCTAAGGGCAACTTTTAGTGTATTTCTGAAAATTCAATTTCTGGTTATAGAAAAGGCGTTTTGATGCTGCAATATGATTTTTTATCCAAAAACAATTCAATATTCTAATATCAATGATCTTCCTATAAGTTACCGCTTCAAGATATTTGGGATTGAATTATATTAAGGCGATCGTCTAATGGGTTTGAGCGATTTGAAATTTGTATGGGAGCGAAGGCGTTATGCTGACTTTAGACCATTGGGCTGCTTAAACCTAGCCGAATTTGGTCATATAAAACCTTTCACGCTACGAGGGATCATGTTTCCTTCAAATCGTGGAAAAAAGTTTTCCAGAATTTTCCTTGGTTTTTCCAGCTTACTTCGGCGAAACAAGCAAAGTCGGGAAAATTTTGCCATTGAATGACTTTCCACGTGTATTGCTCAAAAATTATCGCGGTGACCTATATATTTTTGGACATGAAATAGTTTGTATGAATCATTGGAAGCTGATTGATGAGTTTTCTAGAGAAATAGATATAGTTTTCCCGGAAAATTCATGGTTTTCCATTGCGTGCCAAAACGAGAAAATACAGCATATATTGATACTAAAAAGTTTAACACAATTGCCCAAAACAGAAATTTGAAGTATAAGCATTTGATATCAAATGAAAACTGAACTGTATTTTCAGCTTTCCTCGTGGTTTTCCACGATTTTCCCAAATAAGAGTAATATTTTTTTATCATAACTCCTGCCTGTTTGTATATGTGAGTAGTGGTACATGGTCTTTGTCCATTGATTTCTCTGAGAAAATACGATATATGATCAAATTTTTTTCGATGTTTCCATCGATCATAATGTCCTCCACAAGATTGTGGCGAAAAACCTGTTGGTTGCATATAAAATATAGCTGAAAACAGTAATCATAATATTGTGCATTTTTTTCGCCCATGAATTTATTTACGAATGGGAGAATCAAAGCTGAACCATAAAGTAACGCCCGTTTGTTGCGCGACAAACCTCACATGTATTGGTATATACGAGGGGATGCCTGATAGTATTGCGCTCTGAAACAAATATTTGGAACGTCATGACTTTTTCTGTGCAATACTTGACATGCATAAGAGATGCTTTATTGTAATCAGACTCCTATATCAGGTTGAATTGAATTGTACTTTGCAGTCATTCAAATAGTGGATCGATATTGACCTGAACATAACATGTAAAACCCAAATTTTTGTCAAATTTTGGTTGATGGATTTCTGCTAAAATATTGCAGGTTTTGACTGCCTTATCTTTCACAATATGATAACGAAAAATTGATGGACTGGTTTTGTACGTATTGTACGGTTACATTAAATACATTGAAATAAATTTGTCATACATAGTCACATGTTGTTGTTGTTTATGCTTGTGATTTGTGTCAAGCCAGGAGCTAATGTCATTGACTCAACGGAAACTCGTTTGTAAAGATCAAGAAACACATGTTTTTGATATGTAATTCTTTGTTCGCCAGTATTATAAATAATCCATCAACTCACCCCTCATATGCTGCATTATGTTGCATACATCCGCTGCAGCATCTCGATGCAACGGCTTTTGTCGCACGCAAACAACCATACAAAAGAAAGGCATCTCCTTTCATATGGGCCTGACTCATTTTGTACAATATAAGTTTGCTATATTATGAACAATTATTTTTCGGAAATTGTGTCGTAAGAGTGAAACAATTGATAATTATTATCGTTAGTGATGTTTACAGGGTTATTCTTATCAGATGAGATAATTTTGTATAGGCATTGACAGGAAATTGTTAAAATAAATTACGTCCTATTCATATTAGCTACTGTAATCGTGTCCTGTGCTCTACGGTATGGCAATGGCACGGCATGGCACCGCGAGATACATCGCTCGTTGAAGCTTATTCGTACTTTCGAAAACATGCTTTCATTTTCATTTCAAACTATACGCTTAGAAAAATATACCACCGCGTTTGTTATTTTCGCTCAGAGATAAGTAAATCCATATTTGGGGTCGTGATGTGAAAGAACAAAATAATTAGCCTCGTTCTGAGTGAAAATTACAAACTCGATGTGTATATGTTTGAAGGGGGTGCAAAATTCAATTTAAAATATAATGTTTCTTGTTAAAATAGCAACAGAGCAATAGAATTGACAAGCTTTTTTTCGATTGCTTTAGTGTTTCTTCACCGAGGCAGAACCACCTTCGCAGTTATTGATTGAAACCTATCTGTTACAAAGTTGCCTTTTTTGCGTTCGTTCAACGCTAGAAACTGATTTCTAGGAATTGCCATTACCAAAATACTCTAGGGTATAGACCATCTGGGGATCGAACCCAAACACACTTTGCTTTGCGATATATCCGCGAGCGTAGACTTTTAATTACTAAGGAAGATACTTCAATTATTATCAGACTTCTAGAATTTATTCAACTATTTATCAATCGAAATCCTTATAGAAAAGCCAGTGTGTCAGTAAATTGGACTTTGGATTAAAACGTATACCTATCTCCGATGAATACGACATTTTGTGTCGCATAGATAGCCTCTAGTTTAGTCAATTTGTCAAATTTCAGCTTAGCTCAGCTTAGCTTAGACTGACTACACATATCAATGGTTGCTATTCCGTGATTGACCGAAGTCAGTGAAAATGCACAAAGAATCAACTAGAAGTTCAGCTGGGATTGGCCATAATCTTCTTCAGTGTGCATAATTCAGTGCCTCTATTTATACAAGGTCAATAACGGCGCCGGCCACGTCCTTGCAGTCAGGTGGGATTGAGGGAAGGAATGTTAGTGTGTAACCTTTGCTATTTGGAAACCGTGTTTGCCTCTGCATCTCCACAAAGGTTACTGGGAAGGATGTTTGTTAATGAGGAGGATCGTTGGGTCAAAGGATTCACTTTGATAAGCGATTAGACCATGGTAAACAATGATTTGTGAGATATATACATGCTTATACGTAAATATAATTGTTCATATAATTTCTATGTAGAGGAAAATTATGCCGACACTTGAGGTGACGAACCATTCAGAGTTTGTTGAACAAATACCTAAATGTAACATTCCTACAGCTGTCAGTACGAAAGCATGTGTTATTATATTTTACTCATTTGAAAAGAAACAAAAGACTCAATTGGTTGGGACATCATAGAACACTCTTATTCTTATGCCGACACTTACAGTGGCGAACCATCCAAAGTTTGTTGAATAAAGTGAACCTTTCGCAAGTCTACACTTGTAGTGTCGAATCATTCAAAGTTTTTTTAATTACAAAAATAAAGGTATATAAGGGGTGTTCCGAAAAAAAAAAATGTTAAACATAAATAAATCATGAATCAGAGTTTGTGTCGACACTCACAGTGACGAACCATCAATAGTTTGTTGAAACATCATATTTACATCCCACCATTGTAACGATTAAATGTGCAGTCATACATATTTTATAGATTAGAAATAGTAGCATGAAACGAGCTCACCAATTGATCCGTTATCCTTGACTGAGCAGCCACAATCCACTTTCAGCTTCACTCGTTTGCTCGGCTAGCACTCAGAAAAAAAAAGGCGCGCGACCCGAAAAAAAAAACACGGACGACAGCTCGGGCTTTCTTGACGCACTGCCCAGGAGCAAGCGTCAAGGTCGTCGAAAGATCAAAACGAACGAACCGATCGCGGCACTTCCTAACTTACTCCAACCGAACTCCCGATCACGCCACTTTTTCACTTACGAGATCGACGCGCGACATGTTTGATCCTGCCCTCGTCGCTCGCTCCGTCAAAAGCAAGCGTCAAGGTCGAAAGATCAAACAGAACTCCAGGAGCAAGCGTCAACGTCGAAAGATCAAAAAGAACTCTTTAGTCAATTTGTCAAATTTCAGCTTCAAAGTGATAATATTGAGAAGTCAAATAAATAACTAAGTTTACGCAAAACAAATAGCTCCCTTATATTTTTCCTATTACCATTGATATTTATGGTTTTTTATCTGTTTGTTTCCATTTCTACATCGACTGAAATATATCTTCGAGGATTTCTGGAATACTTTCATTGTTGCGGACTTCCACTTGCATATTCTATATTCAATGCAAACAGTATATTTCTATAACGAAGTATGAAGAAGGACTGCTGGAGATCTTCACAGCCATATCTGACAACAAAATACTGGTGATATTCACAAAAATGTGGTTTTGAAATAACCCATCATTTTTTTCTCTTTTCCTGAATTTACGAAATACTGGTAAAAGCTGAAGAGTTCTATAACATATTTTGAAGCAGGACGGGAACTTCTGAGATTATTGAAGTTTTTTTTTGGCAAAGGGTCCGTTCATTAATTACATGTTTTTTTCTATATTTATTTATTTATTTATTTATTTATTTATTTATTTTATTTACTTCGTCTTCAGCATTGCTGTACAGACTGTATTGGTCTTAATGTAATGCAATAACCTTATTCTAGCTTTCGAACTTATTTCTACTCACATCAAAGTCAAAAACATCAACATTTAACAAGTTAAAAACATCTTTCCATCGGGTGATTTTTTCCCAAAATACCGTACGATGTCTTGCGGTCCAGGAACAACGAACGTGGGGCGGGATCTCCGAGCCGGAACAAAAAGTCGCTTGTTGCAGAAATCAGGGCAATCCAATTCCGACATCGTCAAGACATCGAAAGCAAACATTCTTGGAGAATACACGACGGTTGTTCGCAAAGGCTTCGAGCTTGATAAGTTCACAGCGGTTCTCGTACGGAGGCAGTCTGAGCGGATCGTTCCATGGTAGTCTCCGTAACGCAAAACGCATGAAACAACGTTGCACCTTTTCTATGCGAGTAATATGCGTTTCTTGATATGGTGCCCAGATTTGAACAGCATATTCGAGAAGGCTGCGAACAATTGCGCAGTAAACGGTCTTCAGGGGCGTACACATCTTGAAAGTCGGATGCATTACGAGGCGAATGAAACCCAGCATGCGAAAGCTTTCGTTGTTGTCTTTGAGATGTGTTCAGCGTAATTCAGCGTTCGATCCATTATCCACTCCCAGGTTCCTTTTTATCGACGTTATTCACGTCTCAATCAGCTTGACATTGACCGTATTCTGGCAGTGGCTAGTTTGAAGGCTGCCAATTGCGACCGTGATGTTAGTGAAAGCTTTATCACTTTGCCACTTCAAACGCAATTCGTTTCGCTATCCCGTCATCTTACTTCACGCAGCGTGCTACAGCGTCGATGTCTTGCTGAAGAGCAGCACAGTCGACCATGGAACTGATGATACGGTATAATTTCAAATCGTCTGCGTACATAAGGTGCTTCGAGTTCAGTCGATGACTCAAGTCGTTGATGAACAAAATGAAAATCAAAGGACCGAGGTGGCTACCTTGCGGCACGCCAAATGGAGTAGCGAAACTAGTTGATTTGGTGGATCGTAGATTAACAAAGGCGGTTCTGTCTCGTAGATATGATCGTAGCCACTTGACCAACCAGTCGGGAAATCCTAGCCGCTCAAGTTTACGCATTGCTAACTCATGGGGCACCTTATCGAAAGCTTTGGAAAAATCTACGTAAACGCCATCCACTTGGCAGCGTTTTTCCAAGCTAGAGTTCACAGCACTAGTAAAAACCATGAGGTTAGTAGCTGTTGAGCGATTCTTCACGAAGCCGTGCTGATATTGCGATATTACTGGCATAGCCGCAGCGTACAGCAACAGAGAATCGAGATGGGTCTATAGTTTTTCACGTCATGGATATTTTCGGCTTTGTGAATGGGCATTATGGCAGCAACTTTCCAAGCATCCGGAAAAACAGCTTCCGACAACGACAGGTTGAACAACCGACAAACAGGTGGTCAGTGGTCAGTGGTTAGACCCCGTGGTCTATTGTACTTACGAGTAAAAAAACAAATGTGTATGGAACGCGGTCTTTGGCCAGATCCCTCCCAACCCTTCTCTCGATAAATGACCGAAATTGAATTTGTCAATGTATATTTTGACGAAACCCAGCTCTGGTCATCCCAATCTACATGTCATATCTTCGACATAAATTGTACCTGTAATTCACGACAATGGCCTGGTATGAGATTCTTTGAATCAAATTTTACGTTATATCTAATTTATCTACGACTAAAAGTTCAATTCTATATTGAATCCACAGGAAAACAAACGTTACTCGGATGAAATTTCGTAAAGGTTCTAATTCCACAAGCCGGGTATCATTTCGGGTTAGCAATTTCCTCGAGAATATATTTGTACTTGTCGCTCGGAATACAAATGCAGAAATTATCATTTGTCAATGAGGTGATCCATAAACCACGTGATTATTTAAAGGGTATTGGGGCCTGAATAAAGATCACGGTTCATATAAATTTAAAGGCTTTGTGTGATCAAAAGAACACAGGGAATGCGGTTCCTGGCAGAGTTCATTCATTGTGGAATTGTCTGACTTAGGAATTCTTGACGTTTTGCGTATTTATCTCTGCGTAGTGGTGGAACTTGTCGAATAATTTCCGGAGGAATTACGACCTAGGAGACGGACTTAGGAATACTTGATGGAATTCCCGATAAAAAAATTTTGAGGATCTCCTGCGAATGAAATCCTCAGAAATTCTTGGAGGATCTCCTTGAGAAATTAATGGAGGGGGAATTCCTGGAGGAACTCCGGTAGAATTCCTGGTGCAACTGCCAGCGGGATTCTTGGAACAACTCACGGGGAAATTCCTGAAGGAAGTACGGTGGAGTATCTGGAGGAACTCCGGAAAAAAAATCCGTGAAAAACTCCGGATGAATTTTTTGAAAGTAACTTCTGAGAAATTTCCGGTGGAGCTCCTAAGGAATTCCCGAAAGAACTTCGAAGCATTCACGGTGGAGCTTTGAGCGAAATCCCAGGAGGTATTTCTACTGCAATTCCCCTGAGGTATTTCTGGGGAAAATGTCCGAAGGAGTTCTTGGGGGATATCTTCGAAGGAATCCTTGAAATTCCCGTAGGAAATCCTGGAGAAGAGGAAATCCCCGGAGGAAATGCCGAAGGAATTTCTTAAAGAAATTTCCCGAGGAATTCCTAAAAGAATTGCTAGAAAGAATAGCAGTTGGTAATCCCCTGAGGAATTCCTGGCGAAAATTTCCGGAGCAATTGCTACTGGAATTCCCTGAGGAATCATTGTAATCTCCGTAGGAATTCTTGGAGGAAATCTCCGGAGAAATTCCTAGTGTAAATTCCCAGCGAAATTCCTAAAGGAAAACTCAGGATGAATTCTCTGAAAACATCCCGAAGGAATGTCTAGTGAAAATCCTCTTAGGAAATCCCCGAAAGATTTTTTGGGTGAGATCCCCAGAGTAATTCTTGGAGAGAATCCTTGAATGTTTTTTGAAGGAAAATCTCTGAAGGTATTCTTGGAAAAGTCATCGGGAGAATCCTTTGGGTAATCCCCTAAGAAATTCATGGAGGTAATCCCCGGAGGAGCTCTTGTTAGAAAATCCCGGAAAATTTCATGGAAAAAATCTTCCGAAGGCATACCCGGATGAACGCCAAAAGAATTCCCGGAGGAATTCCGAAGGAATTCTAGATGGAGTTCCTAGAGGAACTCCCGATGCGTTCCTGAAGAAACTCCGAGTGCGTTTCCGTAGGAACTCCAGAGGCGTTTCTAGAGAAACATCGAATAAATTCATGCAGGAATTTCTGGAGGAAGTTCCAAGGAATTGCTTAATGAAATACAGAAGAATTTCTCGAAGAACTTAAAAAATCCAGGAGGAACTCCGATGTAATACCACGAAGAACTTCGGAGGAATCACAGGAGGACGTCTAGAGGAATTTCCGGAGGAATTAATGAGAAATTGCCTAAAGAACTCTGGAGGATTACCCGGAGGAAATGTATAGAATTTTCAGAAGTAACTCCTGGAAAATTTGTAATTGAAGGATCCCAAAAGAATTACTAGAGGAACTCTGAAGAATTCCTGCAGAAATTCCGAAAAAAATCCAGGAGGAACTACAGAGGAAATTCGAAAAAAATAGCGGTGGCGTTACAAAACAATTCCCAGATGAACTACGGAGAAATTCTACGAGGATCTCAGGAAAATGTTTTGAAGATTCTCCAAAGGAATTCCTACAGGGACTCCGAAGCAATTGCTAATTCCTCCAGCAATATGTTTTTATAGAAACTCCGAAAAAAAAAATCCTGTAGGAACTATGGAGAAAATCCCGCAGGAAATCCCAAGAGCAATTTTTGGAGGAAATCTTGTGAGGAATTCCTGGAGAAAATTACCGGAGGAGTTCTTGGGGGATACCCCCGGAGGAATTGCCGGAGAAAATCCTGGAGGAAATCTCCGGATAAATACTCTGGAAAAAATCTCGAAGGATTTTTTGGAGAAAATGTCCAGAAGAATTTCTTAATGAAATCCCCAGGAGAGATGCTGGATCTTCTTCTTCTTGATATTACGTTCTCTCTGGAACAGAACCTGCTTCTCAGCTTAGTGGTCTTATGAGCATTTTCACAGTTACTAACTGAAAGCTTTCTTTACCAAATTTGCCATTTTGCATTCATATATCGTATGGCAAATACAATGATAATCTATGGGTTTATTCACATATTTTATAACGCCGAAAATGGCCATTTTTGACACCCACCCACCCTTTCGTAATGCTTTTTGTTACAATATTCTACATTTTTTTTTATGAGTCGTATAATTGCAAGGGCACCCAACCACCTCATTCAGCGTTATGAAATTTGTGAATGAACCTTATGCCCAGGTAAGTCCAGGAAATTTCCATTACGAAAAGATCCTGGACCGACCGACCTTCAGCCATGACTTTGTAGTCGCGGATTCTAAGCAATAGTCCATGGAAGGGAATCTCCGAATAAATTTTACGAAAAATCCACGATGGAATTTCTGCGGAAAATCCTCGCATGATTTTTTTTTTTTTTTTTTCAATGAAATATCCGTAGGAATTCCTGGACGATATCCTTAATGGAATTTCTTGCAAGAGTCCCTTGGAAAAATCCCCGGAATAATTCCTGGAGCAAATCACCAGAATATAAAAGGCCTCTGGAGGAATTCCTGCAAGAAATCTCCAGAGGAATTCCTGGAGGAAGTTCCGGAGAAATTCATGGAAAAAGCTCCAGACAAATCTCTGGAGGAAATCCCCGGAGAAATTTAACGGAGCAATAATGAAATCGCCGGAGGAATTCCTGTAGGAAACTCCCGAAAAAATTTTTGGACGGAATCCCCAGAGGAATTCTTGGTCGAAATATCCTGAGGGATTACCAGAGAAAATTCCCGGTAAAGTTCTTGAAATTTCCGAAGAAAATCCCCAGAGGATTTTCTGGAGAAAACCCCCGGAGGAAATCCTAAAGAAATTCCCTGAGGAATACCTGAAGAAATCTCCGGAATAATTCCTGGAGCAAATCACCACAATATAAATGGCCTCTAGAGGAATTCCTGAAAAAAAATCCCTGGCAGACATCTCCGGAGGAACTTCTGGAGGAAGTCACCGAAAGAATCTCTGGAGAAAATCCCCGGAGAAATTTCATAATGAAATCTCCGGAGGAATTCCTTTAGGAAATCCCCGAAAGAATTTCTGGACAAAATCCCCAGAGGAATTCTTGGACGAAATACCCTGAGGTAAAGTTCTTGAAATTTCTGGAGGAAATCCCCGGATTTATTTTTGGAGAAAACTACCGGAGGAAATCCTGAAGAAATTCCTGGAGTAAATTTCCGGAGAAATTCCTGGTTCAACTCTTCTATGAAATTCTGGAGGAAATCTCAGGATAAAATATTTGAAATAAACGAAGAAATTTCTAGAGAAAATCCTCGGAGAAATTTCTGAATATCCCTGGAGGAATTGCTATTGGAAATCCCCTGAGGAATTCCTGAAGAAATTCCCCGGAGGAAATCGAGGAAAAAATCTCAGGAATAATTCGTGGAGCAAATCGCCAGAACATAAAAGGCCTCTAGTTCCTGCACGAAATTCCTGGAAGAAATCTCCGAAGGAATTCCTGGAGCAAGTTTCGGAGAAGCTCCTGGAGAAAAACTCCAGATAAATTCTCTGGAATAATGTCTGGAGAAAATTCCCAGTGGAATTTCTAAATGAAATCTCCGGAGGAACTCCTGTAGGAAATCCCCGGAAGAATTACTAAACGAAATCCCTTGAGGAATTCTTGCACGCAATCCTCTAGGGTATTACCAGAGAAAATCCCCGGTAAAGTTCTTGAAATTTCCGGAGGAAATCCTCGGAGGAATTTCTGGTGGAATTTATGGAGAAAACTCCCGGAGGAAATCCTGAAGAAATTCCTAGAGTAAATTTCCGGAGAAATTCCTGATTCATCTCTCTAGGGAAATAGGAATTGCTAGAGAAAATCCTCGGAAAAATTTCTTAATATTCCTGGAGTAATTGCTAGTGGAAATCCCCTGAGAAATTACTGAAGAAATTCCCTGAGGAAATCTCGCTGAAAAATCTCCAGAAAAATTCCCGGAGCAAATCGCCAGAATATAAATGGCCTCTAGAGGAATTCCTGAAAGAAATCCCTGGCAGAAATCTCCGGAGGAACTCTTGGAGGAAGTCACCGAAAGAATCTCTGGAGAAAATCCCCGGAGGAATTTCTTAATGAAATCTCCGGAGCAATTCCTGTAGGAAACCCCCGGAAGAATTTCTGGACGGAATCCCCAGAGGAATTCTTGGACGAAATATCCTGAGGGATTGCCAGAGAAAATTCCCGGTGAAGTTCTTGAAATTTCCGAAGAAAATCCCCAGAGGAATTTCTGGAGAAAACCCCCGGAAGAAATCCTAAAGAAATTCCCTGAGGAATACCTGAAGAAATCTCCAGAAAAATTCCTGGAGCGAATCGCCACAATATAAATGGCCTCTAAAGGAATTCCTAAAAAAAAAATCAATGGCAGAAATCTCCGGAGGAACTCCTGGAGGAAGTCACCGAAAGAATCTCTGGATAAAATCCCATCTTAATGAAATCTCCGGAGGAATTCCTGTAGGAAACCCCCGAAAGAATTTCTGGACGGAATCCCCAGAGAAATTTTTGGATGAAGTAAATTTCCGGAGAAATTCCTGATTCAACTCTCCAGGAAATAGGAATTGCTAGAGATAATCCTCGGAAAAATATCTTAATATTCCTGGAGGAATTGCTAGTGGAAATCCCCTGAGAAATTCCTGAAGAAATTCCCGGAGGAAATCTTGCTGAAAAATCTCCGGAGAAAATCATGGAGCAAATCGCCAGAATATAAAAGGCCTCTAGAGGAATTCCTGAAAGAAATCCCTGGCAGAAATCTCCGGAGGAACTCCTGGAGGAAGTCACCGAAAGAATCTCTGGAGAAAATCCCCGGAGGAATTTCTTAATGAAATCTCCAGAGGAACTCCTGTAGGAAACCCCCGGAAGAATTTTTGGACGGAATCCACAGAGGAATTCTTGGATGAAATACCCTGAGGGGTTACTAGAGAAAATCCCCCGTAAAGTTCTTAAAATTTCCGGAGAAAATCCTCGGAGGTATTTTTGGAGAAAACTACTGGAGGAAATCCTGAAAAAAATCCTGGAGTAAATTTCCGGAGAAATTCCTGGTTCAACTCTTCTAAAATTCTGGAGGAAATCTCAGGATAAAATCTTTGAAATAAACGAAGAAATTTCTAGAGAAAATCCTCAGAGAAATTTCTTAATATCCCTGGAGGAATTGCTATTGGAAATCCCCTGAGTAATTCCTGAAGAAATACCCCGGAGGAAATCGAGGAAAAAATCTCAGGAATAATTCCTGGAGCAAATCGCCAGAACATAAAAGGCCTCTAGAGGAGTTCTTGCAAGAAATTCCTGGAAGAAATCTCCGGAGGAATTCCTGGAGGAAGCTTCGAAGAAAATCCTGGAGAAAAACTCCAGATAGATTCTCTGGAAAAATCACCGAAGAAATCTCTGGAGAAAATCCCCGGAGGAAATTCTAAACAAAATCCCCTGAGGAATACTTGCACGAAATCCTCTAAGGGATTACCAGGGAAAATCCGCGGTAAAGATTTTGAAATTTCCGGAGGAAATCTTCGGAGGAATTTCTGGTGGAATTTCTGGAGAAAACTCCCGGAGGAAATCTTGAAGAAATTCCTAGAGTAAATTTCTGAAGAAATTCCTGATTCAACTCTCCAGGGAAATATGAATTTCTAGAGAAAATCCCCGGAAAAATTTCTTAATATTCATGGAGGAATTGCAAGTGGAAATCCCCTGAGAAATTCCTGAAGAAAATCGCCAGAATATAAATGGCGTCTAGAGAAATTCCTGAAAGAAATCCCTGGCAGAAATCTCCGGAGGAACTCCTGGAGGAAGTCACCGAAAGAATCTCTGGAGAAAATTTCCGGAGGAATTTCATAATGAAATCTCAGGAGAAATTCCAGTAGGAAATCCTCGAAAGAATTTCTGGTCAAAATCCCCAGAGGAATTCTTGGACGAAATACCCTGAGGGATTACCAGAAAAAATCCCCGGTAAAGTTCTTAAAATTTCCAGAGGAAATCCCCGGAGGTAATGTTGGAGAA
Organism: Aedes aegypti; assembly: GCF_002204515.2. Lineage (NCBI taxonomy): Eukaryota > Metazoa > Arthropoda > Insecta > Diptera > Culicidae > Aedes > Aedes aegypti. The sequence continues at coordinate 38,848 of NW_018736116.1, forward strand.
AACTACCGGAGGAAATCCTGAAGAAATTCCTAGAGTAAATTTCCGGAGAAATTCCTGGTTCAACTCTTCTATGAAATTCTGGAGGAAATCTCAGGATAAAATCTTTGAAATAAACGAAGAAATTTCTAAAGAAAATCCTCGGAAAAATTTCTGAATATCCCTGGAGGAATTGCTATTGGAAATCCCCTGAGGAATTCCTGAAGAAATTCCCCGGAGGAAATCGAGGAAAAAATCTCAGGAATAATTCGTGGAGCAAATCACCAAAACATAAAAGGCCTCTAGAGGAGTTCCTGCAAGAAATTCCTGGAAGAAATCTCCGGAGGAATTCCTGGAGGAAGTTTCGGAGAAACTCCTGGAGAAAAACTCCAGATAAATTCTCTGGAATAATCACCGAAGAAATCTCTGGAGAAAATCCCCAGAGGAATTTCTAAAGGAAATCTCCGGAGGAACTCCTGTAGGAAATACCCGAAAGAATTTCTAAACGAAATCCCCTGAGGAATTCTTGCACGAAATCCTCCTAATATGTTATATATTATCAAGGAAAATCCCCGGTAAAGTTCTTGAAATTTCCGGATAAAATCCTCGGAGGAATTTCTGGTGGAATTTATGGAGAAAACTCCCGGACGAAATCCTGAAGAAATTCCTAGAGTAAATTTTTGGAGAAATTCCTGATTCAACTCTCCAGGGAAATAGGAATTGCTAGAGATCCTCGGAAAAATTTCTTAATATTCCTGGAGGAATTGCAAGTGGAAATTCCTGAGAAATTCCTGAAGAAATTCCCGGAGGAAATCTTGCTTAAAAATCTCCAGAAAAATTCCTGGAGCAAATCGCCAGAATAAAAATGGCCTCTAGAGGAATTCCTGAAAGAAATCCCTGGCAGAAATCTCCGGAGGAACTCTTGGAGGAAGTCACCGAAAGAATCTCTGGATAAAATCCCCGAAGGAATTTCTTAATGAAATCTCCCCCAATTTAATATTTTTATATAATATATATGGAGAGGGATCAAAAGTTACACGCATATGGATTCACCATGGTAGATAACGCGATTCATCAGCCTTTGAAAAAAATCGTAAAATCAAAAAAAAAAAATCGTAAAAACAAAATATATAAAATTACTAGGAGAAAAG
>NW_018736117.1:0-30598 GCF_002204515.2 Aedes aegypti
AGCGGCAACACGGTATAATATAATCGGTATTACAACTACCGACAAGAGGCTCCATACGCTGCTCATACCGCCCGGATTTTGATTTACCACGGTACACCGCGAATGAAAGCCCTTGAGTTGTCCTACAAAACTTCAACCTAGTTCGGTTGACCAAAAATAAGTCGATTTGAAAAAAAAACTAATTTTACAAACAGGTTTTTCTCGATTTGAAACATTTTTCATCCAAAATGATCATTCATATAACGTAAAGTAAACATGCCAAATTTCAGACAAGTTCGTGCATTTTTACTATCGCTATTCTTCTTCTTCTTTCTGGCGTTACGTCCCGACTGGGACAAAACCTGCTTCTCAGCTTAGTGTTCTTATGAGCACTTCCACAGTTATTAACTGAGAGCTTTCTATGCCGATTGACCATTTTTGCATATGTATATCGTGTGGCAGGTACGAAGATACTCTATGCCCTGGGATGTCGAGAGAATTTCCAACCCGAAAAGATCCTCGACCGGTGGGGTTCGAACCCACGACCCTCAGCTTGGTCTTGCTGAATAGCTGCGCGTTTACCGCTACGGCTATCTGGGCCCCTACTATCGCTATTATAGCAGTTTAATTAATTTTGTATTTTTTTATATATTAAATCATTAGTGGTTATTTTGTACCACTTCTCCCTAATATAAAAATCTGTAATTTTGTAAAATATCTTATTTTATATAGGAAAACATTTCCTGTAAATTTCAGCTCGATCGGAGAACATTAATACAACCTCTCTAGACAAGGCGGTTGCGGTACTCGCAAAATGGCTCAAGTTCAAACACTACACAGAAAAAAAAATTTTTTTTCGAAAATTTTTAAAACGGCATATCTAGATTACACCTCAAATGAAAGCTCATGAGTTACCCTACAAAACGTCATATTTAGTTTTTGACCTAGTTCGGTTGGTAAGAAAAAAATCGATTTGAAAATCACTAAATTTTTTATGAAAAACTCATTTTTCTCGATTTGAAGTACTTTCAAAATCCATATACCATGCCAACCTCAAAGTTCATATAACGTAGAGTATTCATGCCAAATTTCAACATAATCCGTGCACTTTTACTATAGTTATATCAGTTTTTGTGATTTTGCATGTTTAGTGACATGAAATCATTGGGGGTCATTTTGTCCCACTTCCCCCTAATATAAAAATCTAATATTTTGCAAAACATCATCTTTTATATAGAAGAACAATCCCTAAAAATTTCAGCCTGATCGGAGAACATCAATACAACTTCCCTTGGAAAGGGGGTTGCGGTTCTCGCGAACTGGCTCTTAAAGCGCAACTTTTGACGAAAAAAGTTTTGTGATCAATCCACCTAGCATTGAGATAGAAAAACTATTTTCTCAAAACATTTAGATAGAATTGTAGAATTGGCAATTTGAAACAACTTTGCCAAAACACGATTTTTCTATCTCTTATACTTTTTGAGATATATGCCGTTGTATGTGAATGGTCCCTAAAAATCATACTTTTTGTCATAACAAATCCAAGTACCATATCTCCCCTTTCGGCATTTGATAAAAACTTTTGTCTATAAGCGCCTTTGCATGGGTTTTACTATCAAACAAATAAGCTTTATTGAAACGAATTCGACTGATAAATCTTTTACTTTAAGAGGTAGAGAGGAGCGATGTTCAGCAAAAACACGCGTTTCAAGATGTTTAATAACTTTATAGAAGACATGAAAAATGAGCATGAGCATGAGCATTGATGACCGTACAATTCGTAGTTGCTACTCCGTGATTGACAAGAATCATCGAAATCGTACAGGGAACCAACAGATGTAGCTTGGGAGTAGCATACCATCTTCAATGTACATTTTCGAGGACTCTGAAATTAGTAATGTCAATAACGGCGCCGGCCACGTCCTTACGGTCATCGGGGAAGGGAAGGAATGTTAGTGTGACATCCATTGTTACTAAAGACCGAGTATACCTCTGCATCTTCATGGTTGCCACGGGAAGGAGTTTTGTTAGTGGGAGGGATTCAAAGCTACATGATCAGGATTCACCTTGGTAAGTGATGCGATTCATGTAACCTCTGTTTAAAAAATTATCTATCAATGCGTCGACATATTAAACATCGAACTATTCAAAAGTTTGAATTTCGAAATTTTATAAAACATAAATAAGCGCTTGTGTCAACACTTAAAGTGACGAACTATTCATAGTTTGTTCAACAAATTCATAAAAAAATACATGTTATGATACAAATGTATTATTACCAGCATGAAACAAGCTCACCAATTGGTAATCCATCCTCGACTGAACAGTTACACAGAACTCCGAGGGCGCGCGAATGAAGGGCTAACTGAAAAACAAAATCACTTCGAGCGCGCAATAAATGAATCGGACAGCTTGGGTCTTCGCAAAGCACTGGGCAAACGAACGAAGCCACCGAAAAACACTCCGAACGCGCGAAAATGAATCGGACTGCTTGGGTCTTCGCAAAGCACTCTTTATAGAAGACATGAAAAATGTTAAAAATCTTGTAAAAGAGTTACGAATTTTTTAACACAAAGTACACAAATTTGTATGAAAACACTCGATTAAAATTATTTTTTGACATAATTTTGTGTACAACAAAGAAATAAGTTTTCAATCGTTGGTATTTTTTGAGTCGAGTGAAGAATAAGAGTAAAATTCAATTGAAAAAATATGGCGTCCATCTTGAGTTTTGAAGTTATCTTGATTTTAAGTATTAGAATAAGTTTTTCACCTTATTAGCACGTAAAATTTTTGCTATGTGTTCCAAGGGATGTATGTTACATATAACGCGAAGAAATACCTAAGATTTATCAAACAAAAGGCTTTTTCGCAAATTGTTTAGCTTGCTGGCGTACGATGGGTACACCAATTTGAGAGAACCGAAAGGACCACTCTCGAGTTTTAGCATAAAGTAGCGATCAGTGACATAAAATTGGAATTTTAACGATGTTCGCCAATGCACAGTGGCCGCAATCCATACATTTGCCACACATTGAAGGGTAAATTATCATATTAGAGCGTTTCTTAGACCTTTGAAAAATTGCCTTATTTATGAAGGAGCTCTATCTCAAAGATAAGCAGATTATCAAGACACTTCGGCACCAGTATCGTAAATTCTTCAATAATCCATATCGTCAATCCCGAAATTAGTGGCATGTTGATAGCTTGAAAATTAATGTTTTGCAGGGCCAGGGCATTGGAGACCAGAAATATTCAAATATGTGTTCAGTCACAGTGGACCAAGTGAAAATCTTGAGTACCGACCAAAATATACAGGTCCAATAAGCGAGTTCTAGGACATGCCATACATACAACATAGAACTACCATGAACTCCTAACGGACTTTGAAATCGACTCAAAAAATGCAATAATCAATCAGTTAATTAATGTTTATGAATTTATATTGACAGACCAATAGAAGAATCATTCGATGTCGAAAAATCTGACAAATCTCTTGAAATGTTTTACATTACCTCACATTCCTAAGCGCGCTGATCGTTTTCGATGTTATGGTAATAAGCACTTGGTCCACTCTGACTGCACACTTTTACCGATTTTTATTGATCATCCAAAGTAAATTTATAACATATCTCACGCAATTTACAACATTCATCAAATCTGATCAAATTGAAATGGAGCTAAGGTAATTTCGCATCTAATGAAAGAATAATCTTATTTTCCCAAGTTTTGTACTTGGTCCCCTCTGACTTAACGCCGACCATATCAGCCATTCAAAATCAGTGCATAGATTTGTTTCCTCGCCCGGTATTTCAACTTTCCAGTAATACGGCCGCTCTCTTGCATCTCTTGCATCTTGGCGAATGTACCTGAAGAATGGTGTCCTAGCAAAACTGATCGTGTTGGACTTCAAAGCTGCAACATAGTATATTTAATTATTATAATCAAGGAATAGAAATTACCGTGAAAATCCGATTCTCCATCAATTGTCGGCTTCATATGAGAACCCAAAAGTGCCATTATGTACTTTTTGGTTGGACTTTCAACACTTCGACAACGATAAAAATCAAACATTGTAGCGATCCATGGATTAGCACAAAATCGTGAGCAGGGCTGCCACATATAGATTTATCTGTATTACACAGTTTCAATTTGTATGGAACACAGATTTTATTTCAACAATTTTTGTATGGACACTGATTTTTTTGTGAAAATCCGATTCTCCATCAATTGTCGGCTTCATATGAGAACCCAAAAGTGCCATTATGTACTTTTTGGTTGGACTTTCAACACTTCGACAACGATAAAAATCAAACATTGTAGCGATCCATGGATTAGCACAAAATCGTGAGCAGGGCTGCCACATATAGATTTATCTGTATTACACAGTTTCAATTTGTATGGAACACAGATTTTATTTCAACAATTTTTGTATGGACACTGATTTTTTTGTATGGGACACAGATTTTCTAACCTGATGGATACAGGTATTCTATCAAATCATCTGGCAGCTCTGGCCCTGAGCAATGTTTTTATAGATACCTTGGTGTAACCTGTCTGAACGGTCTGAACCAGAGACAAAGCAAAGGAAAAACAGTAAACGTGTAAATTTCATGTGACTCTGCGCGATTGAATCGAAAAAACCGAGTGCAAATTCGGATAAAAATAAGGTAAATTAGTTTTTTCACATTGGGTTTGCAACTAAACTTGCATTGCATTTATAGATGGACAAAAAACTTTTCCAGTAGCTGTACAAGGCTACCTGTGCAGCAAATCCATCGCGATGCAAACAAACACATTGCAGCTAGAATAAGGCGAATACTGGAGGAGCATCAAGTCGGAAGGCTCATTTGATGATTTGCTGTCGAATCAAATGTACGAACTGAGACTCCAGATTCGTACCATAAAGGAGCGAAATATGCGTTTTTTCAAGACAGTTGCCCAAGATTCGCACTTTGACGAAAACCGGTAAGAAAAACACCACCATGAGACAACTGCAATCGTAACCAAAGTTATTGCTCTAGGATCAAGCACCGATAAAACGAGGGGAAATTCAGTGTCTTCGGAAAACTTGACTTCCTGTGCCTCAACTCCTAAGCAAGACCATATCAAAAACAACTGGAAATAGTTAACGCTGATTTGGTCGGCTTGACTGTACGTAAAAAAAAATTAAATACTTACTAATGAACAGTCTATTCGGTCTATTCAAATGACGAAGTTGAAAAAAGAAAAGCTCCAACTCGAGAAGGATTTTGAAAAAACTAGTTAAAGGGAGAGGACGGCAGCTGCACTATCAACAACGTCATAAACGTGAGCGGTAAGACATTATTGAGAACGATCCTGTCAAAGCCTCAAAATTACGATGCCACCAGTCCGCATGAAGACCACCTCTTCCGGATCAGGATCAAATTATGAAAGCTGTCATTGACATTGCTCAATATGGAGCGGCAATATGGCCAATATGGCCAAGCAGAAACGGCGTTTCGATGAGTATAGGACGGTAAAAACATTGGATGAATTTGTGGAGCAGTTGAAGTAGGTTATATATGATCCAAATTAGAGATGAAAATTTAAATTAGTAAAGATTTCAAATATCAAATCAAATACCAAACCCAAAAAAAATGTTTACTGAGAATATCTTTTTCTTTGGTTTTCTTTTCATTCTTTATTTCTATTGGATTTAAAACAAGCGCGATTTTTTTTTTCGATATTATTTGAAATCTTTATCAGTTTAGTTGAATTAAATCTAGGAAAGCTGTACTTTATATCCTCAAATTTTGAACATTCAGATTTCTCATAGGATGATTTATTGTTTTGCTGTTTGTGAGCTGGTAGCAGATCTCTTTTTAGAGACTTGGTTACTATTTTCAATTAAAAGAATCTAAAATCTCTATTTTAATTAAAATTATCCCTCTAGTCACTTGTTTTCTTATTTTGCTTGCAGTGATGCAGCATTCTGGAGGCTTCATAAAAACCTTCAAAGACTATTACGTGAGTTTTCCTCAGCTTATTCGATAATTTCAACTCAGACTATTCTTGGTAAAGCTTCAGGAATTATTCTAGTAATTTCTCCAGAGATTTATCTGTGAAATATTTTCTTGCACTGTTACAGGGATCTCTTGAAATTCCTCTAGCGATTCCTTCACTGAAAATTCCTGAAATCTTTTAGCGATTTTTCTAGGATTTTTTGAAGAAATTTCTCAATTTGCACCAGGACATCATTGACCACTCTAACGCTACCCCCTCCAGTAATTTTCACAGAAATTTCTCTGATTTTTTTTCTAGAGGCTACCCTAATTTTTGAACTTTATGCATGTGAATTTCAACACAGAATTTTAAGCTAGTTCTTTGCTTATACACAGGCAAAAATCTGATCCCCAAATCATGATTAACGAATCATGAAATTCATAAATTGGTTAGATCATAATATCAGGATCACAAATCATGGTTCTTGGAGTCATAATCATGATTCTCCATAAGCGTAATATCCAAGGTTTTTATAATGACAGGTTTACCGATCTAAGCAGTCAGTGGGTGCGCGGTGTGTTTAGCTGCGGGGATGGTGGAAGTGACAGCTGGCGAGTTGGCTAGCTGAGGGATTCCACGGAGGCATGCAAGTCGATTCTGATCGACCATTTCAAAAATATCTGAAACTTTGCACAGTTTTTCTGTTCCATCTAAATCGTCATTTTCTGATATCAAATCTTCAAGTTGAGTCACGACTAACTTTTCAAAAGGGTGTATGTGAAAATGGTTCAAAAATATTCAAAAGGTGCACAGCAAAAACGGTTCGTTCGATTGTTAGACAACTAAAGAAACAAAGTTAGACAACTAAATAAAGATTTCAAAAAAAAATACACACAGTAAAAAAAAAATTTTTTTGCATTAAAAAACATCACAAAAACTCAAATATCTCAAAACCTTATCTACCCACTATGGGCGGTTTCCATACAGACTGCCGGCCAAAAATATGTTTTCCATCTCATGTCGTATTTATGAGATTTATGATACAAATTTGATGTTTTATTTTCAAAAACAAGTTTTCGAGACTAACTTTTGAAAAGGGCCTATAGCGAAATATTAAACTTTGTTACTTATAATGCATATAAGGCATTTATGCGATTAACGTTGTGCAAACCATTATTAATATTGAAACTTACATAGAAATGATGATTTGAATGATTTAGCGAAATTCAGTTATTTTCTGAATTAGTTTTTAGCTGTTTTCAATAGAAAATGGTTAAAAATATTGGAAAAATTCAAAAAGCCTTATATTAAAAAAGTGCAAAATTGTGCAGCTAAATTCTTCAAGATCCTTTAGTTTACATCTCAAAGTACCCTTGGAACTGAATTTAAGCCTGGGACAACTTGGGACATAAAAGTACTCGATGTGTTAACTATGAGCTTATTGATTTTTTAACTGCTTTATAAAAAAACATCATAAAAACCACTATTTTGAAGCTTTTTTTTATTTTTTTTATTGTTTCTAGGAAGCTTTTTTTTGTAAGCTTTCAAATGGTGTAAAAACATTTTACGTAAGTATTATAGAAAAAAAGTTATATTCATTTGAGTAAACCATAGTTTTTGTTAATAAAAACAAGTTTTTCTCCATAGGCTCAACTTTGGCACCTCATATGTGAGTGTGCAATGCAAATAATGCCCTAATATTTTGGGGATTTCTTGGCAGACATATATACAATGAAATGGCGAACAAGAATTGAAATTTGGGGCACATCACTTTTTTGATTATTGGCCACCTGATAAGCCATAGTGCTACCATAAAAATTTGGTGATGGTAAGCCAATAAACAAAAAAGTTATGACATTTCAAATATTTCACAAATTTGACACTTAGTGACATTTTTTTTTTCATTGTTATTTTTTTTTAGGACCGCAGTTTGTTGCTGAATTTTTTGTTAAGGGTACCACATGAGGTTAACAAGTTGTTTTCATGATATTTTATTTAATTATTCATAACTATTATAGCATCTATTAGAAAGTTAGACGCGATCCAGTGTTGTGATCTAAAGTCTTGATAGTGTCATATTTTTTATTGTACGTAACTGAAGAAAAATTCTCTCAATAGTGTTGAAACCTTTTGATAAAAGAAACCTATAAGAAATCTAATATTGAAGACAAAAGCTACAAAAAAAGTTTTCTATACAGGTATACGACTAGTTTACCTGCAAAAAGTTTACCTCGTAGAGAACAAGGCGGGTCTATACCCAGGTGATCTAGTATACGTAAAGCAGGTCGGTTTTCTCGGCGCTGGTTTTCTCCACAAAGTTAAAATCTGATTACACCTGGGTATAGACCCGCCTTGGTAGAGAATAGACTTTGTTAATCATATTTGGGAGAAAGCGAGTAATTTCAACAACATCAAAAACATGATTGGTACATACCATGAACATACTCACGAAAAAGCTAAAAATATACTACCACTATGGTTATAAAAGATTTAATTGTAAAATTTTTCTTCAGTCAAGCAAACGACACCAAACTAGTCAGTAAAAACTTAAAAGTGATTTTGTTTATTAAAATCTAACGAGCAACATGAGTAGTCGCTTTCTCAACTGTTGCAGGCCGTTTGCAGAAAAAAAGTGTTCGAAAGAGCTACGAAATCTCACCGAAAGCACCATAGATAAACTGAAAGCGGCTGGTTATGCTCCAATGTCTACATTGAATACAAATTTACGCATTTGTACGTCCTGCCGTTTAAACGTTGACAAACGGGCAATCTGTACATCATCGGTGGATCAGGTTGCAGGAAGTTCGAAAACAACAACAACTGTGGAATTACTAGATGCACCGACAACAACTGAGGAGTTACCAGAAGTACCAAGTGCAGATAGTCTTGCCACGGTACCATCAGCGACATCTGTTTCAACAAATCAATCAGAAGATGAGTGCATCCAGAAGGTCAACATCGAACGCTTCAACGAAGGGATAGCTGGAATAAAAGTGACTCCGATTAAATGGACGAAGATGAGTTACGTCAATTATCCCGAGAAAAAAAACCGTGAAATCAACGAAGCTGTACGAAGAAACCTCTTCAAATTAGGACCTGAGGATGTGGAAAATACAGACTACGATGAGGTAATTATGAATATGAAGGAAAGGTCCTCGAATCTAGCCACGACAAGGAAAGAAAAATTATTGATTTTGTCGATGCTGCCAAGCTCGTGGTCTATTCAAGACGCCATTGATGAGTTCAAAACCAATAGAAATACAGCAAAAGAGGCAAAACAATTCAAAAATAACTGTCTTGCAACCAAAAATGCTAGGTCGAGTACTTCATTAACAGATGAGACAAAAGAAAAAATAATTCAATATTTTGAAGACGATGAAGTAAGTAGAGCTATGCCTGGCCAAAAAGATTATGTATCTGTAAAAAAGATGGAAAGCGTCAAGCAATCCAAAAACGATTAATGATGACTACTTTGAAAGAAGCGTATACACGCTTCAAGGAAATTAACGAAAATATTAAGGTAGGTTTTTCCTCATTTGCAAGCCTTCGTCCAAGGCAATGCAAGCTTCTATCCAATTCAGGAACACATAATGTTTGTGTGTGCACAACACACGAAAATATTAACCTAATCTTACATAGTTTGAAAAGAATCAATTTATCAAAGGATATTAAAATGTTAACTGGTAGTCTTTTGTGTGAAAATACAACATCAAATTGCTATCTACGATCTTGTTCGGATTGTCCAGATTCTTCATCATTGGAAAATACTTTATTCGCTGAGTTTGAAGAAAATTATATTGATCAGTTATCATTTGAGCAATGGGTGACCACGGATAGGTGTGACCTAGAAACTATTGTAAAACCTGTAGATGAGTTTGTGTCATTTTTTTGCTTGAAATTAGAAAGTTTAATTCCTTACGACTTTATTAAAACAGAGCAATCCCGCTTTTTAAAAAATACGAAAAATACATTACAAGATGGTGAATTTTTAGTCATTTGTGATTTTTGTGAAAACTATAGCTTTGTATTGCAAGATGAAGTGCAGTCCCATCACTGGAACATACAACAAGCTACAATTCATCCATTCGTTATTTATTTCAATGGAAGTACGCAAATTGAACATTTTAGTTTTATTGTAATTTCCGAAGATTTAAGACACGACTCAGTATCTTTAAATTTGTTCATTGCCAAAATGATTAACTTTTTACGCGTTGATAAGGATAAAGAAATCAGAAAGATATATTTCATGTCTGATGGAGCAGCATCGCAGTACAAAAACCGTAAGAATTTTTCGAGCCTATGTCAATTTAAATCAAAGTACGGAATTGATGCAGAATGGCATTTCTTTGCTACGTCACATGGCAAAGGTCCTTGTGATGCTATTGGAGGAACCATAAAGCGCATGGCCACAAGAGCAAGTTTAGCCAAAGAACGTGAGCATCCAATTAAAACTGCAAAAGAACTATTTGATTGGGCGAATCGCAGAAAAGAAGAAGATTTAACAAAATTATCATTTTGTTTAACTACTACTGAAGAGTACGAATTAACGGCATCAGAACTCAGCGAGCAATATAATAACGCGAAAACGATCCAAGGAACCCAAAAATTTCACTGTTTCATTCCATTGTCAGAAAATAAAATTAAAGCAAAACTATACTCGAACTGTACTGATAATGATGCAAAAGTGTTCGATATTGTAAAAAAATTGAATAACAATAAATAAATAAATAAGTATTAATAAAATGTTTTCATGATCTCATAACGCATACCCAAACTTAGAAACTCATCAATCATACTCTAAAAAAAAAATATCCTGGTAAAAAAAAATTTTATTTTCGTGTAATCTGTTAATTCATTTTAATTTATACATATATACATATACATATAATATTTATACATATACATAATATTTATACATATAATATACATAATACTAATGAATACATGAAAACGACTTGTTTAATTCACGCAAGGCCCTTAACAATAAAATCAGCAACAAACTGCGGTTCCCGTAATAATTTACACCGAAAAAAAATTTTTTTTTTCTACTAAATGTGAAAATTGTAACATGTTTGAAATGTCATAACTTTTTTGTTTATTGGTTTACCATCACCAAATTTAGATTTTGGTAGATTGGTAGATAGCTAATATAATGGACCGTTTTCCCTCAAAAAATTACGTTGGTATTCCGATAGGGTTTTGAGATATTTGAGTTTTTGTGTCAAAAATTATGTTTTTTAATGCAAAAAAAATTTTTTTTTACTGTGTGTATTTTTTTTGGAATTTTTATTTAGTTGTCTAACTTTGTTTCTTTAGTTGTCTAACAATCGAACGAACCGTTTTTGCTGTGCAGCTTTTTGAATATTTTTGAACCATTTTCACATACACCCTTTTGAAAAGTTAGTCGTGACTCAACTTGAAGATTTGATATCGGAAAATGACGATTTAGATGGAACTGGAAAACTGTGCAAAGTTTCAGCTCAATAGAAAAAAATGAATTAAAAAATTTACCAAATTTTGGTGCTGTTGCTTGGAATCACTCAATTTTGATTTGTGTCATAGATTTGTATAGATTTTATTTATTTGTTATTTTGTTTAATTTCGCGGCACATAAGTGATATTTGTAAATTTCAATTTTCACTACGAAAAAGATTCACTCTTTTTGTAATCCAGTCAAAAAACTCCCGAGGAATGTGCTTTGCTATTCTTTAACGAACTTTTCAGGTGTTCAAACATATGCTTTGAAGAGGTTCCTTTGAGAATTCCTACGGGGTTCACTCCAAAAAAATTTTTTCGTAGTTTTCAGTGCTTTCTTCAAGAACTCATGTTTCAGTTTTCGCTGAATTCGTCCTGAGATTCCCACGGGAAATCATTACTAGACTTTCTGATCTCACCAGAAAATTTCTCGAAGAATCCGATTGCTTAAAGAAATTCTCTTGAAGAACTCCGCCAGAGAATGCATTTCAAATTCTATTAATGATTTCTCCTGGAAGGTTCTCTACGTACTTATTACATATAAGTTTAAAAAATCGTCCAGTAGTTCATTAATAATTTGTTTAGGATTTTCAGGAATAACTGAGGATTTCTCCAAAAAACAGTAGTACATAAAACCATAGGAGTCTCACCAAAAATTTCTTCAAGATCTATGAAGATACTAGCGGAATAAATTCAAATGTTCTTTGACCTTCCGCGAAAATTCTCAAATATTTCCTTTCAATTTTCTTTAACGATTGGGAATTTTTAAAAGAAATTTTTCATCAAAGTTACAGTTCCATCAAGTATTCCTTCAGGCTCTAAAAATAACTCCAATTTTTTCCGAATGATAATCTCATGACTCTTCTATAAATAACATTTTAAATTGTATCCCCTCTCCATTTTTTGGTTCAAAAACTACTCCAGGAAATTCTAAATATTTTTTGGAGATTGCTTTACAAACTCCTCTACGAATCACTCCATAAAATATATACAAAAAATTAAGAACTTTTTCGGTTATTTTTTGAATAATGGCAGCTTAAAATAATTCGGAAAAATTTACTAAATTCCTGTCGTAAATTTCAAGAATTATATCGTAGAATTTCTGTAACATTTTAATAATGTACCTCAGAGAAAAGCTTAAGTGGTCCATGGAGGATTTACTACAAATATTCTTGCTTTTTTTTCTTTCATCTTTTATAATAGCAAATGATTGGTTTAAAAATGGATAGAGTTTTTACTGAAAGTATTTGTAAATAAAACATTTGATAAAATTTGTATGAACTCCACAGTTTTATGATATTATGGTGCACATATTGATGTAGAACCCATTTTCCTACCTTTAGAAATTCCAAACAAACTTTTTTGAAGGGTCTATTATCGATTATGTTGTAGTACTGTATAAGTTCAACAGTACCAGTATTTTTTAAGAACATTACGAAAGACATATTGTGGTAAAATTCGCAATGTAAGATTTTAATAAATTTAAATCTTAGGGAAAACTTTTGCATTACTTTGAAAATTTGTTGAGGAATTTCTGATGGACTTTCAGAAATCAAAAGCCATTCGTATGAGAATTCTGCATTTTTTCAAAATTATTATAATTCACTTTTTTATAGATTTTTTGAAATGTTGCTTTTATGAGTATGGAAAGATTTTTGTACGAAGTTCTTCAAAGTGTCATGTGAAGAAAGGAGAAACAACAAAATGTTGGCAGGTAATGATACAATGAAAGGTTAGTGATTATTTATAACCTAGATAACCTCTAGAGGTAGATTACAGGATAGTTAAAACCTCTCTATTGAATGTACAAATAAAACAATTTTTTCAAGAAGTTCCATCAGAATCTTCCTTAGAAACTGTCGTTGAAATCTATTATTTCTAGACTTCTGGTTTTCTGGAATTCTGCCAAAAAGTCTCTAAAAAATCCGCCTTTGTATCGAACAAAAATTCAAACCAAGTATATGAATTCTGCCAATAATTAGTAAAATTTCTTTATGAATATCTTAATAAATCCTTTCTCCCCTGTTATTTTGCTACATGTTTCTCCACAGATTCATTTATGCTTATTTTGGAAGCAAAAGTTTTCCTGGAGTTTTTCAACAAATTTCCTCTGAAGATTCGAAGGCATTCCAAAAACAAATTTCTTTTCAATTCTTGAATAATCCGAGGATTTTGCTTCAAAATTTATAGAAAAAGAAAACATAGAAGGACTTTAACGCAATTTCTGTATGTATTTTAGAAATATTTCTTAAGAGCTTTTCGCGGAAGAATTCGTAATACAATTTTTGGGAAAACTATTGAAAGGAATTCACAGAAGAATTTCTTTCAAACTTTCAGCGAAATATCTCAGTATAGGATTTGACAGAATCAATTATTTTTTTGGTGGAATTGCGAGAGAAAACTGAACTTTTGAAAGATTAAGTAACATTTTTTAGGTAAATCCGGGAACATATTTCGAAATCAATCTGCTAATCAGAAGAAGGCATTGAAGGAATGAATGTCTATCAGGATCAATTTGCTTTGAAAACATGAACAAGTTCCACAATATTACTTGACTAATTTTCAAGAGATTTTTAAAAGTGCTGAAGCCACCCTTCAATATTATTTGAAGAATTTCATCATACTAAAATTTTATAAATAATATCGAAAAGGTTCAGAAAAATTTTGCAAACAATCTGTTGTAAATTAATCAAATAACACAGCGTAACAAAAATGACATTTTTGCGTGTCTCAAGGATCAAATTATGTGTCTCTAGTAGATTTGGGGTTGCTGAATCTGGTGCCATTCTCAGAAATGTTCCAGCACGTCACAATTTTTAGCTACAGGTCGCCAAAGTTGTATAAAACACTGGTTTTATTAATGTTTACATGAAATTTAAAGTACAATTTATCATACTTTTTTGTAATCTAGTCCACCAAACATGCAAAATAGAACTTGAACTTTCATTTCAGACATAATTTTATTGAAATTGCGCGATTAAATTTCGATTAAACCGATTTTTTCAACATGATTGCAGTCTCCATACAAAATTCTTCGTTTCTTCTATATGGCAAAATACAACAATTCTCTAAACCATCAAAAAATAACTTTTCCGTTACGAAAGTAATACAAACTTTGATGATAAGTATTGTTATACACATAAAGTTTGAATTCTGTGGCAAATTAAGCCAATATATTACCTTACAAGCTGGCAAACTTGCATGCAAGTTGGCTGAAATAGTCATTTTTTGCATTTTCAACAGTCAATATCTCAAAAACTAGACGTGCTATGACATTTCTGTAAACGGCAATGGATTCAGCAACCCTTAATTAAGTGAATAGCAGTATTTTGGTGCTGGAGACAAAAACGTGTTCCGCAGTGTAATTTATGAAATAAAACGTTTTTTTTGGGGCAATAAATGATTCATGCAAAAAATATTATGGTAGATTTTGTTACATTTTTTCACACCAGGTTGAAATTCTCTTATTAATTTGAAGAAGACTTGACCATGCCGGAATTGTTTGAACGTCGAGCTTTATTTTTCGACAAAAATTCCCGCTTTGTACTGCCTGAGAAAATCGTTTAGTAATTTTATCTATTTTTTCAATTATTTTTATTCGGACAATATAGGTACAAGTTGAAGTTATAATGTATTTAGTGAATTCATCACCGGACACCTCGAGCATGGATCCCTCAAAATCATAATAGATTGGAATACAGTGAATATGCTGCTTAATGCTGAAACAGTATTTTTTGGAGTATTTAGAAATAAAAAACTAATTTTAGGAATCCATTTGGGCATTTATTTTATAACGGATGTGTCGAAAAAACTGCGCTTATTCCATACAACAAGAAGCTATATATTTGAAGATTGTTGATATTTTTCGGTGATTACTACACACTGAAACACGATTATAACGTTTCGGCTTACTGATTTTCAGCCATCATCAGATCTACAATATATTTAAAAAATGAATTTGTTTACAATTTTCGATAGCTTTTCATCAACTTTTTTCCACCCACTTGTTCAAATCGATCGTTCACCACCAGTGTGGTTTTATTACTAACCCCCTTTTCTGCTATACATCTAACATTCTTCGCATTGGTCACTGTACGTCATCCATCTCTTCTTGTTTGTGTGTGTGTGTGTGTTGGCCCCCCTGCCCCCCCTTGTTCCTACGCCAATGTGGATTATAACTTTTCGAAATACGGAATACTGAAGGACAGGCTGTTTCATTTGGGACGTGGAATCAGCAAAAAGTTTAAGATAAGCACGTTTACATAGATACACAAATAAAACACTCTAAGGTATATTTTTTACTCTATTATAAGCGAACAACTCGAGAATAATGTATCGATTAGAAAGCGTGAGACTTTCTTTGTAAACAAAGAGCTCTTCAGAAATGTTAGTGCCGAATCCCACAAACACAATGTGCCACAAAGAAACGGAACAAAAGTAAAGCATTGCTTATCAAACTGAAATCAAGAGCAAGCTTCCTGGTAGAAGGCACATTGATTAAAGTAAGCTTTCTTCAAGCCACCACTCCGCCCCTTTTTCCTTACATGATAGTGCCCTATCTCCCCAGGTACAACCTGTAACGACAACTTCTGTTTCTAATGTTTTCCCCATTTGCCGAGTTCCGATTTGGGGACGGTCGTCGTTCTCGATTACCATCATATATGTGCCGGCTGGGCTGAGGAAGCAAGCTTACTACATTGTCAAACGGGGATGAGTGTAACTAAGACTTTGTTTGCAGGAACGTTCCTCCGGTCCGGATTTAAATGGCTTAACTTTATCATCTCGGCACTTTTTGGATTTTCCAACTTTCGAAGCTAGAGACTCGAGTAAATAAAGGAATTATTGGAAAAGTTGTGTTCCCCCGCGTCCCCCTGTGAAGAATTCGCAGTCCTCCCAAGCCCCATAACCACGGTTAGTTACAATGCTGTACCTATATGGGGACCAGGAAGACGTCGTCGGTGTAGAATTTTCAGGTCACATTCAATCCATTGATGCTTCCATGTAGGAAGAGTGTCGGCAGAAGGAGGAAAACTTGCCTGAATTGATGTAAGAAGTTCCGAGCTGAACCGCTCCTTGGAGGGAAAGAAAGGGGGAAGGCCTGTGAAAGTTAATCGTCTTCAACTTAGACGCAGGCATGCATTGAAAGTGACAGAATGTATGTGCCATCGAATCCATCGTAGACTTAAACCAGAAAAAGGAGCGTACCGTGTGCTCGGGAACGCGTTAGAAATTGAACGAACACCGTCAATTCCCGTTTCCAAGCAGTGTGGAAAGGGTGCTGGGAAATTGAATTTTGATATGATAGGTTGTGACACGTTAAGAGGTGAGAGTCTGATGCCAACCGAACGGAATGTGATAGAATAAGGTGTCCTGCTTTAAGGGAACTTAAAGCTGATGTGAAGCGATTTGAGTTGCTTTGATATTTGAAGCAAACGAAAAAAATCAGTATCTACACATTATACTCGCACCCATTTCTGTCCACTTCAGCGTTGAAATATCGCATATCAGTTCTCGCCAGCCCCAAAACTGATTCTTCATTCATGTCATGAACATGCCACTAGCCAAATTTGAAAAATTTTGAAACTACTTGCTAATTTCGTTGTCTGCTGAGTTATTTATTCCCCCTTTGCCCTTCTACCCCGGCTGTGTTCACCGTTTGCTTCTGACTTTCCACCGACACAAACGTTTTTCACACCAAATTTGAACTCAATATAGAATAAAGACTCCATACTTCCCGCGTTCGAAACAAACCGAATCAACTCCCCCATCACGAAACGGGCAGCAATTGCACAAGCAACCGAAACCTGGCGGGCAAACCTCCAAAGCAGCGGCAGTCAGCTAATTGCATTATCGAGTCGAGCAATTGCGAGTGGAAACTTTGCTCTATTCCGGCCCGGCCGGTGTGGTTGTTGTATCCCCCGGAGGTGCCTAGTCGAGAACCCGGCCACGCGGACCTAAAGGACGACGGCAGCTTGCCAGTTACCCGGCGGAGCTTGTTCGTGAGCAAATAAACATAAATTAAATTTTCCCTTAAAACCTTCCGATGAAGCCTTTGATTCCTCCCGATTCGCAGAGGGAGGAACCGTCGCGTCGCTGCTAAATGTTTGGCGGACGTTTTCGACACGGATGGTTGGGGGAAAATTAGGGTGCGACTTAATTTCAGAATGTTCTCAAACCATAAATTGGTGTGCTCTACCAAATTTAAATCACTTAAAAAGAGAAAACTCAAAGTTTGAGCTCAAATATTTAGATTTAGAGATGGTACAAAGCGAGATGAAGGTAAATTTTAAAGTTTTAAAATGTTTAGCTCAATACAATTTATATAAAGTTTGTACAACAGCAAATTTGTACAAAACTATAACTAGTATAAAATGCATTTATTAGAGCAACACTGTAACACTGAGAGCCAGAGCAAGAAACTTATTATGAAATAACATTTGGTTTATCCTCAGATGTTTTGTTAACTCAGAAAGAAGACACAAAATTGATTATAAAATAACGAAGTTATGGAAACTTCACTCATGGTCTTATATGTATAACTATGAATTTTCAGCTTTTAAAGCATTTTCGCCATCTCCAAATTTCAATATTTTCGTCTCAAACTTTGAGGTTTCTCTTATTATGTGATTTGCATTTAGAAGAGCAGACGATTTTTTGTATTGAGAACTTTAGAAAAAGCAGCACCCTAGAACATTTGTCTTACTGTTGCGGGAAATGTTGATTGTGGTGGCGGCTGAAGAACGATGCGCTCGCTTTCGCGTGATTCATATTGTTGGCGTTTTCAAAAAAGGGGTGGGGGTCACGGAATTTTAACAACTTCAAAATAAGTAAAGCTGGGTACCGGCCAAAGGCAGTTTCTGGTGAAACATGAAAGGTAGCAGTTGCATAATGTTGGGGGGATTTGATGGAAATTCTTCTGTGGCCTTTTTTATCGACTGGCTGATGCAAACAGTGCATTGGCTATGCAATTGATGCCAGGGGTTAATAACTTGATTGTTGCGCGGGGGAGGGAGGGGAGTAAGGAATGAGATTGTTAACCCACCAAAGGATTCATTTATTACTTTGTTTTAATTTATTTTCTTTACTTTTCTATAGTATAATTTTGAATATTACATTCATCTTTTATTTATATGTGTTCTGTGCTAGTCAGTTCTCTTCTCAATTGGTAAAAATAAATTGTAATGATTTTTACAAAAAGTTTCGAAAATTTTATTCTACATGCGTTTCAATATTTCAACATTGAATATTTTTAGAAATTTCTTAGTACTATGTCAAGGAGTGAGCTACAGAATCATCTTAAAATTTTTATTTTTAATACTCAGTTGAGCTTTCATTCTGGTTTTAAAACAGCTAGTCCATATTGGTACAACAAACAACATGGCCGGTTAGGAAATTTGTTTGAAGATCAAAAGGGGTCGCCCATAAACCACGTGGACATCTATAGGGTATCCAGTGGCGTAGCTAGAAGTTTTGGGGCTCGGTGCGGAGTTCCATTTAGGGGCCCCTCAAAATAAAGGTGAGCGCCGTCTAAATGTAAGGCGCTAATGTAAAATCGATTATTGAAATAAACGATGACCAAATAGCTTGTAGAATTAGGACTAAAGTGATGGAATTTATGTTGATAGATTGATAATGTTGTTGTAGTCGTTTAATGGCAAAAATGTCAATAATTGACCCTACAGTTCTTCTTTTCTTAATTCTTGATCAAAAATTCATTAGTTTACTGAAAACTCTCGAGAGGACTTCTAGTGAATTGTCATGAAAAGTGGAAATATTAGCTGGCGAAGTAGTTCTAAAAAGCAATGGTTCATATATAGCTTGGGGATTCTAGGGAAATTTTTACATTTTCCTAATTTTGTGTATTTAATTCGCGATTGATTTGACGTTTTTGATGGAAAAATAAATAAGTTCGCTCAAAATTTACTTCAAATAAATTAGAGGATGAACTCTTCAGGAGTTCATTTTGTGATTTTCACAAACTTCCACAGGAGATATCTTAGGAATTTAACGTAGAATTTTTTGAGTATAACCATAGAAGTTACCTCAGAGATTCCAGTATGAATTTTTCTAAAAAAAACCTTCCAGAAATTTTTCATGAAAATCATATGTACTCATTCCTGGAGTACATATGATTTTCATGAAAAAATTCCCCCTATCCAATGATTTTACCATCGTTCTCTCAATACGTTCACCAATATTCCCGTGTACAACATCTTTAAGATTTCAAAAAGTATTTTCTCAAAGGATTTTCTAGAATTTCCTTCAAAATTGTCCGAAAATGTCTTCAAATAATTTCCTCACTCATTTTCTCAGGAATATCTTCACAAAAAGATCAAGGATTTGTTTTGAGATTGGTGAAATTTGTTTAAAATCCTGGAGATATTTCAAAAGAATAGCCTGAAGAAACATATTATGAAACATGGTAAAGTTTAAAAGTAATCCATTATTAACTCCCACAAATTTCTCTCAATGAGCTCCTGGGCTCTTGATGAAGTCTTAGAGGACTACGTAGATTTTTTTTTCAAATTGCTAAGATGATTGCAATAAAATGAATATTTTTTTATTGTAATATTAGCTGATGAGCAACCTCAGATGAACTTATCAAGATGCCGTAAAGATTTTACTTGAAAAATACACGACAAATTGTTTGGTAAAACTAAAGGAGAAGAGTTCGCATAAAATTTTGGAGAAATCTTTAGAGAAATTTCTGAAGGAGCTTTATGAGGAATCCCGTGTTAATTTGAAGAGGAATTCCAGATAGAGTATTACATATATCTCCACAGATAATCTCTGGAGTAATTTATGTAGCAATTCCTAGCGTAAATGTGGCGTAGGAAATCTCGTAGATCTTCCTGGTAAAATCCTCAAATCAATTTCTTTAGGGACCGTAGAATGATTTTCTTCTTGAAAGAACTCTAGTAGGAAACTTCAGAATATCTCCTATAGTTGGGGAAATCAAATAGTTGAGAAAAGCATTGTAGTGCTCAAGAATTTTGTGGAGCAAATTCCGAAGAAACAACGCTGGGAGATTTTTTGAGAGATTTGGTGTTGAAATCAATGAAGAAATTTCTGAAACAGATACCAGAAGTATATCTTAAAAGAACTTTGTAGAAATCAATAGAAGAATTTATGAAATTTTCCCTCGAGGAATCTGAAAAGAAATTTCTAAAGAACCTGTGGAAAAATTGCGTAAAAGCCAAATAACTGAACAGCACTATAATTCATTCTGCGTGCTAATATAGTGCTATTACCATTTCAGCCGTATAATAGCCCTACAAGACCGAAAAAGTGAATAAGCGGGCTAGTGGTTACTTGGGTAGTCTCTGAAAGTCTCTCTGAAACCATTTGAAGCAGGATTCAATGCAGAATAAATAAAAAAAAGGTTTGCATTAAAATAGAGGCTAAAGGGTCAAACACAATGCAACGGCATTACGGCAAGAACGGCAAAACGGCAACACTGACTTGAATGACATTTCAATGTTTTGATCAATGTCGACGCAATCAGTTTCAACATGGATTTGACAAGTAGAGTGTAGATCAAAATGGGCTTGCCGTTTTGCCGTTGTACCGTGCTGCCGTTCACTTTGTGTTTGGGACTTAACCCTTTAAAAAGAGAGCTGCTAATATCCTTGATTGTATACAAATCATGTCCCGACGATGGTACTGATTTATCATCTCAATTATAATTGAAATGAAAAACGGCTTGTTGAGAATATGGTCTGTAACATACCTCCAAATCAATTTCAGATATGATTTTAATCAAGGATCGCAATTGTAGGGTAACCAATATATTTTGGACCTCTATATATTTGGACCCCCTGGGCATTTTCCTGGAAATTTCCCAGTTTAAGTCGAAAGACCAACTCATTCGCATGCCATTCGGAAAAGATTGGACTATTCCGCACTTGCATCACCGTGTGTAGGTACATAGAAAATGTGTTTATTTTATCTGAAATTAATTTAATTTAATCGGTTCATCCATGCAACCGTTACAACACGTTACACACAGAAATTGAAGCCGTCAGAAATTTTTCAAATGTTAACAAAACCTTTTTCAAGTTTCTGAACTAAAAGCGTAGAGTTCCTTCTGTTTTCCATTGTCAATCGATTGATTAGACTATGGGCAAGCATATCCAGCTTTTTACGCTAGCTCGCTATAAACTTTAAATCACCCCTTTTCGACGTATCTTGCCCACACTATAATATTTTTATGGTATCATCAAAGCAAACTTTGGCGATGTAAATTTTTTCATGTTGATTAGAAGAGAAACGTCAAAATTTCGTGGTTCAGGGAATGGGAATATTAAAACTATTTTCATATTTTTCTGTTCAATACTTATTGTTTCCATTGTAGGTTAATGATTAGCAACCATCCGCTGGATTGATTCCTGTTAATTCTTAGTATGTGACTTAGCTACGTGCAAGAGTGTTTTAAACAACCGTCGGTGTCTAATTGATTAGTCTAGTAATTAAAATACTAATGAAAAAATCTGAGTTTTTTTACAACACAGACTATCGAAGACTAGTGAACATATATGTAGGTACCTTTTAAAAATTCAGGGGATAATCTCGCTTAATAGAACTGCTCAAAGCGTGACTGAAGCGATTCAAGGCCCCTTTTTTCCGTTAGGTTGGTGTGGACTGCGGAGGATTTAAAACAATCTTTGTCTTCTAACCGTCCTTTGTCTAGTTTTTAACATCCAACACATTCTACTGTCCCTCACAATTACTAAATCATAGTACTGAAAAAAGCTAATTGTTCGGCCAGTCCGGTCAGTCCGGCCATCGGGAATGGTTTAAGTTATGTAATAGTAAAGTACTGTTCATGAACGACACAACAGACCTTGACGACAATCAATATTGGAACAACTCAGACCACGTCTTGTAGACTTTTGTAAATGTTCATGTTTAAATTTTTCCCCTTCTCCACGATTTTTTACGGGAGTTATCAGAAAATTTAATGGCCGAGCTCGCCATGGTTCCGTTATGGTGCTGATTGTAATTGTCTGAAATATTCAAGCCAAGATGGCGTACCTAATGCTCTCCTTTCGATCAGAAACGCTTTCTATGCATGAAATTGGATCCAGTTATGCCTAAAATTAAAAGAATAAAATTTGATGAAAAATAGGGTAGATATTGCAACACAAAAAGAAAACGTTGCCTGCAAAACAAAGCCAGTGAAAATTATTGACATTTTGATAAACAATCTCAAATTATTGCCTACTAAGATTAAACTATAAAATCGGTAGCTAAGACATGTCAAAGTCAAATCACCCCTTGATGTTTTATAGCCAGCGCAAAAAGCTGGATTATACCTGAGAGAGACTCGCGAAGAGGAAAAATATCAACGTCATATGCAGCCCAGATTCCCCTCTCACGAAACGTCAAATGCAGCCCAACCGTTTTTATGGCTGAAAAAGTGAAAAGTATTGTGTTCAAAGTAAACTGTTATTAAAAACCTCAATCGGCGGAGCAGTTTTTTCCAAAGTTGCTGATAAATCTAAGCAGAAGATTAATTATTTCTAATGTCTGCTACGTTTGCTGCATGAATTTCACTCAAACGCTATTTATGATTCGATGTGATGCAAACTCAATCATTTTTTGCTGAGAGCTTCATGTGAGGGTTTGAACGGCTTGCGCATAATTGGTATCCAGCATTTTACGCTTTGCTGCCATAAAATTTTGAATCACCCCATTTGACTTATGCTGCGTACACCATAATTTATTATGGCAGCATCACAGCAAGCTGTGCCTGACTGGAAAATTTACGAAAAACATAGAAAATGTCAACTTATTTAGCGTTCGATAGTTTGTTCAATTTGTATTAAATTTTTTGAATGATTTTCGATAAAATAACCTATTTTTCAGCAGAATCAAGGTTTCGGAACAACTCAGCTCTATTTGAGGGAAATAACATGAGTTCCAAATGGATGTTCAAAGCCTCGGTCGTCTGTAGTGGTGGACATATAACTGGTGATGTAAATCGTGACCTTAGGCGCAAAGAGGATTACGGCTGACGAAAAAATAACTAATACTTTTCATTTTTGTTGATTGCTCGATAAGATAGACGTGTCCAATAATGTATATTGGAATTTGTTGAGTCTCTGCTACGTTTTTGGGCGTAATCGTAGTCTTTTACCGTAAGTTATAAAGACAAACACTATATTTGTTAAGTAACAAATATTTATACGTATTCTAGGGAATTTAAAGCTTTTTCTAAAGAAAAGCAAACGAGTTTGTTCTTATATCTCGACGGGAAAGTTGAATATTTTATTTCATTTACTTGCATGTTTCAATGTTGTGAGTAAAGTGCATGGATCACACTTTATGATATTTAAATTTCAACAGACTTTTAACCGACCTAGAGAATTGAACCAAATCCCTGTGACAATCCAAAACCTTTAACTTTACTAGATGTAAGTACGTGGTTTCATATGAAAGCTACACTACAGTTGACGTGCGGGACTAGAATTTCTTACGCCGGTACAAAGTGGCCTTAAGTTTCGCTCGTTATTTCCATTTGTACTTTGAATACATCGAATTAAAGACTGTCTTCAAATTCCACCACTGAGCTTGAAGAATAGACATGTATTTTTGAGGCACCTAAAATTGAAAACCATTATTAAAACAGATAAATTAAAATAATGAAAATATTTGAAATCGATCGGTGAAAAAACTTTGACATTTGAATCAACAATCCTAGATAACAGCCTACTAAGACACAGCTATGAAATCGGTAGGCAAAATATATCAAATGTGAACAACCCCTCGTTGTTTTATAGCGATCGTAAAAAAGCTGGATAAACACAAAGTGGAATAAGAAAAAACTCAGCAAATCACAGAAAAAGAAGACCGTCTTCGCGAGTCTCGTCTCAGATTATACAACCAGTGCACTGTTTTTAAATTCCTCGTTTTCATGCGCCTTTTGAATAGCGCCCTACCCGTTGATTTTAGCGATATAGTTGTTTGTAGAAGTTTCTTGGTATATTAAGGTGCAACTTTTGACGAAAAAAATTTGTGATCAATCCACCCTAGCAGTGAGATAGAAAAACTATTTTTTCAAAAAATTTAGATAGACATATGGTGTCTTCGGCAAAGTTGTAGAATTGGCAATTTGAAACAACTTTGTCGAAGTCACAATTTTTCTATCTCTTATACTTTTGAGATATATGCCGTTGTATGTGAATGACCCCTAAAAATCATATATTTTATCATAACTTTTTTCCTAGATTTTTAACAATTTTTTGTGTTTTCTACAAGTTGTTTGTCATAAAAAAACCCGTGTTTTTGCTGAACATATCATCACCCTATCTTTTGAAGTAACAAAGTTATTCATGAATTACTCTTTTTAGAAGGGGTAGTTTAGGCCTCTATAACTGGCTTCGGCGCAAAATGGCGCAGACACTCTTACAAATCATGAAAGTACCATATCTTCCCTTCGCAAGTTGATAAAACTTTTGTCTATAAGCGTCTTTGCATGGGTTTTT
The DNA here is from genome assembly GCF_002204515.2 of Aedes aegypti. Classification (NCBI taxonomy): domain Eukaryota; kingdom Metazoa; phylum Arthropoda; class Insecta; order Diptera; family Culicidae; genus Aedes; species Aedes aegypti. The sequence goes on from NW_018736117.1 coordinate 24,909, forward strand.
ACTATCAAACAAATAAGCCTTATTAAAACGAATTCGACTGGTAATTCTTTTACTTTTAAGAGATAGAGAGGTGCAATGTTCAGCAAAACACGCGTTTCAAGATGTTTAACAACTTTGTAGAAGATAAGAAAAATGTTAAAAAATCTTGTAAAAGAGTTACGAATTTTTTAACTTAAAGTACACAAATTTGTATGAAGAAAATAATTTAAAATCATTTTCGATTATAACTTTTTACTTAAAATTTTAACATTTTTCATGTCTTCTACAAAGTTGTTAAACATCTTGAAACGCGTGTTTTTGCTGAACATTGCACCTCTCTATCTCTTAAAGTAAAAGAATTATCAGTCGAATTCGTTTTAATAAGGCTTATTTTGTTTGATAGTAAAAAACCCATGCAAAGACGCTTATAGACAAAAGTTTTTATCAACTGCCGAAAGGGAAGATATGGAACTTTCATGATTTGTAGAGTTTGTCTGCGCCATTTTGCGCCGAAGTCAGTTATAGAGGCCTAAACTACCCCTTGAAAAAAGAGTAATTCATGAATAACTTTGTTACTTCAAAAGATAGGGTGATGATATGTTCAGCAAAAACACGGGTTTTTCTATGACAAACAACTTTGTAGAAAACACAAAAAATGTTAAAAATCTTGGAAAAAAGTTATGATAAAATATATGATTTTTAGGGGTCATTCACATACAAACGGCATATATCTCAAAAAGTATAAGAGATAGAAAAATTGTGTCCTTCGACAAAGTTGTTTCAAATTGCCAATTCTACAACTTTGCCGAAGACACCATATGTCTATCTAAATTTTTTTGAAAAAAATAGTTTTTCTATCTCACTGCTAGGTGGATTGATCACAAAAATTTTTTCGTCAAAAGTTGCGCCTTAATATACCAAGAAACTTCTCCGAACAAAACTATATCGCTAAAATCAACGGTTAGGGCGCTATTCAAAAAGCGCATGAAAACGAGGAATTAAAACACAGTGCAGTGCCGTGAGCTTTGTCGCCAAATGATAAAAAATGCCGGGGGTCCAAAATATATACTTTGAGGGTCCAAAATGTATAGGTGTATCCTAAATAATGAAAAACACTGCTTTACAATTCAATTATTTTCGATGTTTCCTGGATCCTACATGACCGTTTGGGCATTTTTATCTCGTAGAGGAAGTTTTTCTCTACATTTTAGCATGTTATTCGACTTGGTTACGCTGTGCAATTAATTAATTGGGGCAAAAAACTAAAATCACATCCTTAGGGGGTCCAAAATACGACTGTTACCCTAATTCTTGGATCGCGAGTCTTCGACCATATCATATAGGCCATCTAGACACCTGCATAATGAGGCGAAAATAGTTATAGAGGCTCTTCGTTACTTAGCAGTTGTTTCACAACTTGGATACCGATAACGAGCCGTAGCGCGAGCAGCGCATGAGACGAGTCTCCCCGAGAGCACATTCACCTAGCGCGCGCCTTTTAGAATTTTTGTGAGCCTCCGTTCAGCGCAGCACACTAGGATTCTGATGAGCTGAGAGACGGTTTGGTGGGAGGCTCGTAAGTACATTTATGTGCTCCTGAGAAATATGTAACTCTACTGATTAACGTGTTAGCTTTTTAGAAATCAATTTGATAATATTAAAAAAAACTCCTACCACGCTTTGGAGGCCCCTATGAACTTGGGACCCGGTGGGACCGCACCCACCTCACATATTGAAAATTCAGGCCCCCTTCAAACTTGATTCTCCCTGCCAGTATACATTTTTGTTTGCTAAAACTTATTATCTACTGCTATGAGAAGTTTCATCATGATTTCGGGGTCCCTAAGATCCCGGGGTCCGGTGCGGACTGCACCTACCGCACCCCCTAGCTACGCTACTGGGGGAAAGAATTTGTAGCACGAGAGTGTGATACACGATGAAAGATATTTCACTCTTTGAATGCATTCACGCTAAACTTGCTACGCTCAAAAATGAGTGCCGAGTACTCAAAATCGGCCTCTCTTCATGCAACACAGATTCTGTGCACAGGGGACTGTACACAGTTTTGTGCAAACGGAGGTAAACAAACCGAATCGAGTGAAATGCGCACAGAGGAGGAACGCTTGGAATGCGGAATTCACTTCCATTTTTCTTTTGCTTCTGAAAACATTAAAAACACATTCACATTTTAAAGTTTTTCAGAGATTTTTTCATTCGAATAGCCGAAGCGGAAGCAAATGGGGAAAAAAAACTGCTTTTCGCTAAAAAAAATCCCAGAAAACTTCCCATCTTACCAACGGCCAAACTGTTTGCTGTCGGCGCGGGAGATGATTGACAGTTCCGTTCCATCCCCGCACAGCCGAAGGCCAACACGTCGGCTTACTCACAGAATGGAGTGCGACCTACACAGAATTTTCACTCAGTCAGTCAGTTCTGCATTGAATGCCTCATTCTGTGTAGTTTTAACACACGTGCTGCGTGGAGCAGGCTTAGCGTGTTATTTGAATGCCTATCTCTCTACTTTGTAATGTGTGGGAGCAACAAGAAGGTGCACAAATCAAATTAATCATCTCAATTGGTCTATCAAACAAAAATCATCAAATCTTGGTATAACCGGTGGACAGCTCAAAGAATTGGTTCAGGTGTTCGATTTTTTACTCTGCCAAGTTCTATGACAACGTGACTGCACGTTATCTGCAGCATTACCGTTCGTCCCTCGGCTGGTTGCTTTAGCTATACAGACGTATACTAGTATACGTATACATAACCTCCCCGTTCAATAAAAAAGTTTCCCCATGCAAATGCACCCCGGAAAACGACGGCGGGTTTTCTTCGGCAAACACCACGTGGTTTAGGTGGTATAGAAGCATTTAAAATTAACCTGCTTTCCATTTGCGTTGGCGGCGCTGCTGCTGCTGTTGAAGCACCACCACCGTTATGTTTGTGGTTCGTTGGGTTTCCTCTTGGTCGTGTGGTTGATGACGCGACAGCGACGACGGTGGTATTTACAGAACACTCTCGATTGCACAGACTGACTATACAGACCTATTATCCATTGGGGTAGGGGTAGACACGGAATTGAACAAGTTTCCATTTCGCGGAAAACGCGATGCAAAGACTCGATCCGTCTCGAGGGGTGAGGTTCTCGTGGAACACATGAGTTTGCGTTCAAAATTTTCTGTTTAGTTCAGACTGATTTCTTAGAAGGGTTCAAAACGTACAGGATTTCATGGGGTAGAAATGAAATTATACAATGTCCATCAGAGCTAGGCCGATGCTGACCTGAGCAAAAAAAAACATGACAAATGAATACCATGTCTTGGTAGATTCAAAATAAATATCAGCATATGGAGCGTAATGGAATAAGAAGCAAAATACCAAAAATCAATTCATTTCTATGGAGAGTACTTGCAAAATAATAAACTCAAGTATTTCAATACCGAGTGCACAACAAAAAGTTGCGTTTTCAAGGAGCTCAATAAGTTATTGAGTTGATATTTGCACTTACACAAGGTACCAACAAGTTGACTGCTTGGGACTAACAGATACCCTCAGTGTAAAAATGATTGTGATCTTCGGTTTTTAGGCGATAATGGCGCCTGCTACGTCAGAATGCTGACACAGAGAATAAATGTATCTGTCAGAAGATACATGAATGCAATCAATGGCACCTTTTGGCAAAGAACTGTTGTAGTGTCCTTGGGTAAGTAATGTCAATATTCTGAGAAAAAGGCTCTGACCAAGTGGAGTCGTTATGCCAATAAGAATAAGGATAAATTTAGCAGACGATACAAACTCACGTACCGTTTTAATTTTTTTGACAAAAATCAGATAAACTTTTCATTTAAAATTTTCTGTCATCAATGAGATATTTACGGTAGAAATTATTGCTGATCTGCGGAACCCATTTAGGATTTTTTTCACGTAACTTCCAGGATTCCTCTGAGAATTCCCTATTGTTTTTTCAGCTAGAGTTTCTTAAAAAATCCTAGAGAGATTTGTAGAACTTTTACATTGGGTCTTTACAATTCCAGCTCGGTCTCTCCACAAATTCCTAATGGTTCATGCAGAAATGTGGAATAATAAACCCGTTCCTTAAATAAATTCCACTACTGATAGATCTATGGTTTTCTCTAGGAATTTATTCGTTGTTTATTCCAGAGATTACTTCAAAGGAATATCTGCAGATTTTCTTTTTAAAATTACTCCTGGAATTCACCAAAGTTTCTAGCAAATAATCCTCAAATTTTTTTTCGATTTTTTTAAAGAAATTCCTTTAATATTCCTATTTTAAAATTTTCCAAGGACTGCTATACAGAAATTGTTACTTCATGAATAGTTCCAATGACTTTGTTAGGAATGCTTGCTTACAAGTATTATTTTATTTTTTGTTTTCATAAGATACCCCTTCGTATTCCTCCATTAATTTTAGATAGATTTCGGCAGGAATTGCTTACGAGATTTCTTAGTACCAAAGCATATTGCCAGGGATTATATTCCATCAGGAATCCTTCCTGGGGTACCGTAATTTCGGGTGAGAATTGATCACTTTTCACTGTTTTTTTGTCGGATTTGTAAAATTCTTTTAAAAATTCTCCCAAGCAATTCTTTCCTATAAGATTCCTACAGGACTGATTCCATTTTTTTAGTTTTTTTTTATTCCATGGCGATACGTTCCAAGTGTGACATAGTTTCTATGAGCTTTTTTAATGTTATTAATTGAAAGATTTCTTTACCAATTAAACATTTTTGGATTCGTATATTGTATGGCAAACACGCAGATACTCTGGGGTCCTGGGAAGTCGAAACAATTCTTCTCTGTAAAGATCATCGACCGGTGGGAACCGAACCAAGACAGAGAGCAAATAGGTGCGCGTTTACCGTTACTGCTTTTTGTGCCTTTTTTTAATAACGCTTTCAGAGATTCCTTCCACAAAATCGGGAGGAACAAGAACTTCTTCTTGTTTGGAAGCGAATAAAGACTTGCAAATTGTAATAAAAGTTGAAAAGTTGTTGGCTCTCAGAATGTCGTTTCCCGAACGCCAGCTCCAAGAATGCCAGTTTCCCAAACACGTCCTTTGTCAAAATAGCCTTCCCCGACACGTTTTTAGCACTCATAATAATAACTTTTTCAAGGAAGTGGGCGAAACGGTATTTTGGGAAATGTAGCACAATCGTTGCAAAACGTGGAAATAAAAATATATATTTCCAGTAAAAACATAATTTTTCGAATAACTTTGATAGTACGGTGGGATTCCGTTTTTGACATGCTCCATTTTTGGCATGCTCCGTTTTTGGCACTCCCCGATTTTGGCAACAAAATGGATCTGTTTTTGGCAACATCTTTGAATACCACTAAAAAAATATTTTTTGTATGTATTATCGTGTCTTTTGCTTAAGTTATTTAAACAGCAGGCCAACTACACACCGACTAAGTTTCTGAGCTCCATCGTTTGCGATATTCCCAAATCATACCATCTACTACGGGCTCACGTACGCGCTTATTTTCTTCGGAATGATCATTGGCCATGCATTCGCCACGTTTCATGGGTTCATTAATCTCCACCAGTATTTCAAGTAGCGGCCAAACACTTCTTTCAGGTATTCATACTGTATAACCAGCCCCATGAGTCTGCCAGGAGGTAATACATTTAATAACAACCACTTTTCTTCCGATTTGGAAACTGTTAGTTTGAACAAAGCACAAACAC
>NW_018736118.1:0-30634 GCF_002204515.2 Aedes aegypti
CGCGAAAGCAATAACCAATCGCGTGCGAGTAGCGAACGGAGTGACGAAACAACCAAGCGAGAACCCCACCACTCGCCATCGGTGAACGGAGCTCGAGCAAATAAAACCACTGGTTGTTCTGCTCCCAGCTCATTCACAAATCGAACGGCATAACGAACGGATCAAGCAGCGGAGCAGCAAAGAAGAGCGCGTGAAAGCCACAGCAGTGTGCGAGTAGCGAACGGAACCAGAGATCAACGAAGCGAAAGCAACAACTGAAAATCATTCAGTGGACGGATTAGTAGTCAGCGCGAACCGGCGACCTGTTGGAAAGTAACGCCAGCGAAATATACACCATCTGCCTCTCCTTACCATTCATATTCTTGTACATGATGAATTCAATGAAATGTTTGGTTTGGCGATGAAGCAAAGAGTTATTAAGGATGATTTTACTTAACAAAGAGTTGTTGATAAATATTCCAATCAATAAGAGTTGTTTTGAAAAAGTTCACTTTTATCAGAATTTTCCTCGGAAAATTTCTGCTTTACCAAAGAGTTGTTAATGAAATTCCTGCAGTAAAGGGTCGAGTTTCTCCCCACGAATATATCCAGCCAGGACCAGTCATGGAGGACAATCCATCCAGAGCATCACGGCCCCCGCTTCCAAAATTCTCGAGTACGGAAATTGGAAAATGTATTAAAATTGCGACATTAAAATCAATAAATTGTTTCTTGACCAATTGTAATGAGCAACTATTGATCTGAATTGATTTTTCTACATGTTGTCTATTGCGTTAATCTGAGAAATAGGCTATATGAAATTGATTTCTTGGCAAGGGATGTACAAGATGAGCATTATGCTGTTATTGCATCCCGACGGCACTGCAGCAGCGTTCTTGGAACATCCTCAAATTGTCGTATTGTCGATTATTCGTGATAAATCAGATATTGTATGATGCTACGAGATGAATTAAGAGATTATAGCAAGTTTTTGGTAAGCACATTAAGAAATATTACTAGCTATATTATCACGAGAAGTTCTTACTAGCTCGAAAGTGTAAATGAAATGAACCGAATCCTGTTGTTGTTACAGAGGGATTTTAATCCGAAGGTCATTCGTCCCTTAAATGAACCGAATCTGTCAAAGATAGTATGTTTTACATAATTTGAATTGCAGACGATGCTCCTCCCTTTCGTATTCTTCGCCTTCTTCTGATTGACCAATCTAGGATAAGGTACATGAAGTTGATGTCTTGGTTAGGGATTTACATATCTTGGAAAATTCACATGCGCGTTCGTATGGACAGTAAAAATATCAACATTATTTTAATAGCTTACAATAAATTAAAATCACGCATGATATTCAATAGTTTTCTTATTATGACGGTAAATTTCTGATCCATGGGTGCCAAAATTATTACAATTGTTCAATGAGAATGTCTATTCGAATGCATTCTTAAAATGTCGCAATTTTGTTACATGTGATAATTTTGCTAATCAAAGTGTTCCCACAAAATATGGAACATAAAGACGCTGTTGGAAATGCCACTCTATTTTACAATTGTTGTGGAATGTTGAGCACTCACCCCGACGGCACTGCAGCAGCGTCCGCGATTACAGTCTCAAAATGTTTAGTCATAAATTATTCATGACAAATGAAATTTTGTATGAAGCTGTGAAATTGATTTAGGAATATAAGAAGTCATATATAAAGTCGGAAATATTTCTCTTTTAACTCTTTTCCACCAATTTGATGGCCCTGAAAAGGGCCGATGGCTTTGTTAGCTTTGATGCTCTTACAGATAAATAACACTGCGGGATGTTATCAGTTGATTGCCATGGTCAAACGGGGAATCCTCAACTCAAATGTATAAATTTGAGCAAGTTATTTGCTTATACGACAAACCGAAAGATTCGTGACGTGGATGACGCACAACAATAACAGGTAGTGGATCACCGGACTTAAGTAGAAATCTAATGATGGCGGCGATGACGATGGCTGGGTGAATGCAAACAAGCGGTGAAGCACAAAGCCAGAATGACTTGCCCGACCGTGTTCACAGTTCGACCGCAAATTTTCCTGTGGACTGGCTTCCTCTTTTCTTTCTTCTTCTTGCGGCGGCAGCGGTGATGACTTTGGCTTCGGACGGCATCTTCTCTCGCTCGCTCGACAGTTTGATTTGAGCGAAGCAAGACAAACGGGGAAGTCCTTCGCTATCGAAGTCTGTGCCTGAGAAGCACGCCCGTCAGAGCAAGACGATCTGTTGCCTGCTGAGATGCGATCCAAGCGGAGAATGGAAAGCAAATGACGTCAAATTTTTCTCTAGCCACCCCTATTTATAGATTTGCTTGAATCAACGTTCTCTTCTAAAACAGTTATTAAACTATTTAGACAGTTACGTGGGATTCAGTAAGTAAACGACATGACCCTTTGATGTCTTGTCTTTCAATTGAGGTGCCATTCAAGGAATTTCGTTAAACCAGAAAACAGTTATAAGAGTTCAAAATATTTCATGCCAACGTAAGGCTCTTGGTTTTGAAACTCCAATTTCACTCCTGTATAGAGAATTTTATTTTACTTTCAAACTGTGCGGCATAATCAAATGCAAACGCATTCAGTTCCCGATGGTTAGCGCCTGTGCTTTTACTGTTCATAAGTCGCAAGGTGGACTTCCCCGAGGTCGTGTACGACTATGACAAAAGCCAGATCAAACAATTGGTATATGTTGGTTGTCGCGGGTTACTTCACTGCAAGGGCTATTTTTGACAAACTCTTCCAATTTTTTGACGTTGGATAATGTTTTACGGCAACATACTGGGGTACAATTTCGAAAAACGAAAAATCGCTCGCGTCACGAAAAGTTGTTAGATTTTGACTTTTAATAACTTACTAACGCCCGGATAGATTTTCAAGATTCTTGCACCAATCGATTGAAAATCTTTCGAATCTACTCCAACAATGAAAAACTATTGATTATCATGACTAAACTATTGAAAAAATTGGGAAATATCGAAGCTTGTCTTATTTTTTATAGAAAAGCACATTTTTCTTGTGTATTCCTGACACAGACAATCATTGCGCGATATCTTAGCCACTTTCGTCATTCAAAGGGAAACGCCCCTTTCGGTCTTCTTCTTACTTCTCTTTATTATCTCGTGTTCAGTCGAAGCCAAACCAAACTCGACTTCACGCGCGCATCAGTCAATCGTTGACCAGCAACCGGAGAAGGACTCATATCGGAATAAAATTTACACGTTCGTCGTTGCTGCTGCTGTTTATTCCCAAGCTAAAAGCTGCGGGTTCCGTTTAATCGCTCATCATGGCCCTTGGCATCCAGCTAGCCCATCGAATTCGTGGAGAATGCGTCCAGAAACCTTGATAATTACCGTCGGAGAGTGAGCAAACCATCGAATACAAGGATGGACAAGAGAGCACAAAATTACCGACCGCATTTTAATTTAATCGTTTTCGGTGATCTTTTGGTGTGTTTCTATCTAACAATGGAATGAAAACCCAGTTTGATCGACGGTGACTACCACCAACCGTCCTTTTCAGGACGACAATTTCATTTTAAAAGAGTTGTGAGAATTTTCCACCGTGAAGAGCGACATTACTGATGATTGAATGTGATTGATTCAGATTTTGGTCAGTCATTTGCACGCAACCATAAATGGGAAATAAATTTCCCATTGTGCGCGCGCGGGGCGATCCTCGACAGTGTGTGCATGAGTCGGATAAATTGCGAACGGCACTTGAATGAAGAATTCCTCCCGGTTTGTTTCGCATTTAGAGATGATCGCATAATGCCGTTGTCGCCGTCGCTACCTAAAATGATACTAGAGCGATCAGTATCAAACTCGTCGAACACAGAGCTAAAACTAATAAGAAACAGCTTTGTTGTCTTTCGATTGGTAAGACATTGTCGAACGTATGGAAATACGCACACAGGAAAAGACTGCTACCGCCGCCCGACCCGAACGACGGGAACCTATGTTAAACTTTGTTTGCCATTTATCTCCGTTGAAAACTAATCATCCGAAACTATAATTGCGCCCTGAAAAGGGCAGTTGTTTGAAATTGTGCTTCAATGCAATTTCAGCACGTTCGCCACGGATACGACGAGTATCGAAAGGCTTCGGAACCCACTTAAGCAATCAATCTTAGTGGATCATGCGTGGACCTTCAAGCGGAATATTTGTTTGTTGAGCAAAAGTTATCGCTCATGCTTCTTTTTCCATCGACCGGTTGAAGAGTTAATCGAACCAACCAAAATAATAACACAAAATGTTCATAATAGGTCAACAATGGCATGCAACAAATAGTGTGAAAATTGATTAGAAGAGCACTTATTTTCGACCTACAAGAATTATGTGCCAATTTTCGGATTTTCATACAAAGTAGGCCAAAACCGTATCGAAAATCGGTCGAAAGTTAGTGTTGGGTCGAAAATTGGTGCTGGTTCTCTCAGAATCTTTCATAAGTTCGTGACGGTCTCAAACCAGGAAATAGAAGATGCTAATGTTATCCAACGTCACTTTGGCGGTCGTATCTCGGAAACAACCTCTTACTTTTTAAGTTCAATCACGCCAAAGGCAGCAATTCTACCAAGAAGGTTGACTTGAGGAATGAGCTGCAGCGCTTAGGCAATCATCGATTAGTGACGCTTTGAGACGAACTGCGTGAAATACTGGATCATAGCGGCCAAGCCTGCATATTGATGAGTATCAATGTACAGAGCCTAAATGCTCATGCAATGGATATTGCTACAGACCAAAGCACTGGACCGATTCTATCGATTATCACGATCGAAGCACCCGAGCTATCAAACATCTAATCTACTGGAGGAGTTTGGCGAACTACAGCTGGAGCCAGAAACCGATCACCCAACCAAGCAACACAAGGAAGCAACGACCAAACAAACAAATTCAATCATCTGGCATTATTCCTGGAACACCAAACACTGGTTCTCGGAACCACAGAACGACAAATGGTTATTTTCAGGACTACCAAAATAAGTCCAAAAAGAGTTAACTTCTGAAACTTCATCCGATCAATAACAACACAAAACTAGTACACTTACAAATTCATACACTTGACAAATCAAATTATTAATCATCGTAGTTCTACGTCAACCCCGCGGTAATGTAATAGACATTACCAACCCCAAATTTTTTGACGTTGGATAATGTTTTACGGCAACATACTGGGGTACAATTTCGAAAAACGAAAAATCGCTCGCGTCACGAAAAGTTGTTAGATTTTGACTTTTAATAACTTACTAACGCCCGGATAGATTTTCAAGATTCTTGCACCAATCGATTGAAAATCTTTCGAATCTACTCCAACAATGAAAACTATTGATTATCATGACTAAACTATTGAAAAATTGGGAAATATCGAAGCTTGTCTTATTTTTTATAGAAAAGCACATTTTTCTTGTGTATTCCTGACACAGACATCATTGCGCGATATCTTAGCCACTTTCGTCATTCAAAGGGAAACGCCCCTTTCGGTCTTCTTCTACTTCTCTTTATTATCTCGTGTTCAGTCGAAGCCAACCAAACTCGACTTCACGCGCGCATCAGTCAATCGTTGACCAGCAACCGGAGAAGGACTCATATCGGAATAAAATTTACACGTTCGTCGTTGCTGCTGCTGTTTATTCCCAAGCTAAAAGCTGCGGGTTCCGTTTAATCGCTCATCATGGCCCTTGGCATCCAGCTAGCCCATCGAATTCGTGGAGAATGCGTCCAGAAACCTTGATAATTACCGTCGGAGGAGTGAGCAAACCATCGAATACAAGGATGGACAAGAGAGCACAAAATTACCGACCGCATTTTAATTTAATCGTTTTCGGTGATCTTTTGGTGTGTTTCTATCTAACAATGGAATGAAAACCCAGTTTGATCGACGGTGACTACCACCAACCGTCCTTTTCAGGACGACAATTTCATTTTAAAAGAGTTGTGAGAATTTTCCACCGTGAAGAGCGACATTACTGATGATTGAATGTGATTGATTCAGATTTTGGTCAGTCATTTGCACGCAACCATAAATGGGAAATAAATTTCCCATTGTGCGCGCGCGGGGCGATCCTCGACAGTGTGTGCATGAGTCGGATAAATTGCGAACGGCACTTGAATGAAGAATTCCTCCCGGTTTGTTTCGCATTTAGAGATGATCGCATAATGCCGTTGTCGCCGTCGCTACCTAAATGATACTAGAGCGATCAGTATCAACTCGTCGAACACAGAGCTAAAACTAATAAGAAACAGCTTTGTTGTCTTTCGATTTGGTAAGACATTGTCGAACGTATGGAAATACGCACACAGAAAAGACTGCTACCGCCGCCCGACCCGAACGACGGGAACCTATGTTAAACTTTGTTTGCCATTTATCTCCGTTGAAAACTAATCATCCGAAACTATAATTGCGCCCTGAAAAGGGCAGTTGTTTGAAATTGTGCTTCAATGCAATTTCAGCACGTTCGCCACGGATACGACGAGTATCGAAAGGCTTCGGAACCCACTTAAGCAATCAATCTTAGTGGATCATGCGTGGACCTTCAAGCGGAATATTTTGTTTGTTGAGCAAAAGTTATCGCTCATGCTTCTTTTTCCATCGACCGGTTGAAGAGTTAATCGAACCAACCAAATAATAACACAAAATGTTCATAATAGGTCAACAATGGCATGCAACAAATAGTGTGAAAATTGATTAGAAGAGCACTTATTTTCGACCTACAAGAATTATGTGCCAATTTTCGGATTTTCATACAAAGTAGGCCAAAACCGTATCGAAAATCGGTCGAAAGTTAGTGTTGGGTCGAAAATTGGTGCTGTTCTCTCAGAAATCTTTCATAAGTTCGTGACGGTCTCAAACCAGGAAATAGAAGATGCTAATGTTATCCAACGTCACTTTGGCGGTCGTATCTCGGAAACAACCTCTTACTTTTTAAGTTCAATCACGCCAAAGGCAGCAATTCTACCAAGAAGGTTGACTTGAGGAATGAGCTGCAGCGCTTAGGCAATCATCGATTAGTGACGCTTTGAGACGAACTGCGTGAAATACTGGATCATAGCGGCCAAGCCTGCATATTGATGAGTATCAATGTACAGAGCCTAAATGCTCATGCAATGGATATTGCTACAGACCAAAGCACTGGACCGATTCTATCGATTATCACGATCGAAGCACCCGAGCTATCAAACATCTAATCTACTGGAGGAGTTTGGCGAACTACAGCTGGAGCCCAGAAACCGATCACCCAACCAAGCAACACAAGGAAGCAACGACCAAACAAACAAATTCAATCATCTGGCATTATTCCTGGAACACCAAACACTGGTTCTCGGAACCACAGAACGACAAATGGTTATTTTCAGGACTACCAAATAAGTCCAAAAAGAGTTAACTTCTGAAAACTTCATCCGATCAATAACAACACAAAACTAGTACACTTACAAATTCATACACTTGACAAATCAAATTATTAATCATCGTAGTTCTACGTCAACCCCGCGGTAATGTAATAGACATTACCAACCCCAAATTTTTTCCCTCAAATTGTCTTCAAAGTCTCATTCCCATTGCCTCAAAGCCTATTCAGTTTCCCCAAAGATGTACTGAAACAGTGATTATAGTTAAATTTAAATTAATAAACAGTTAAATTTCGGTGCGACATTTCACGATCAAAATATTTCAGGCAGATGTTGACGTCATAATCCCAGTATATCAGCGATCCAACTCATTTGTACTTCCGTGAGATGTTTCCATAATATAAAAACACTGATAAATAATTAAATTTCAAAAAAAAATCCATTTGATAAATTTTTACGATGTTACTGCGCACGAAACAGTTGCTGGTTTGAAAAGTTGTCAAAATGCGTTGCATTGTTATTTAATGCTCGGAATACACAAGTAGACTTGTTTGATGTTTCAGAGATGCTATATTTAGAAAGAACAAACACATCTTGACGAAAAAAGAGAACACCCGGCACCGTAAAATAGCAAAAAAGTGGACTTGCAATTTTACTGTTTACTATCGTTCTTGCTTGACCCAATCTCACCCCCATTTTCAATGTTTTAGACCACGCCTACCGAAAAAAAAGAAATTTTGACGTAGAAGTACGTCTTTCTTCTCTATACAGGAGTGAAATTGGAATTCCAAAACCAGGAGCGTTACGTTGGCATGAAATATTTTAAACGTTTATAACTTTGTACTGGCTTAACGGAATTTCTTGATTAGCACCTCAATCGAAAGCCAAGACATCAAAGCTTCATGTCATTTACTTACTGAATCCCACATACCTGTCCAAATAGTTTAATAACTGTTTTAAAAGAGAACGTTGATTTCAAGCAAATCTATAAATAGGGGTGGCTAGAGAAAATTTGACGTCATTTGCTTTTCACTCTCCGATTGGCTCGCATCTCAGCAGGCGACAGATCGGCTTGCTCTGACCGGACGTGCTTTTCAGGCACAGACATCGATAGCGAAGGACGCCCCCGTTTGTCTTGCTTCGCTCAAATCAAACTGTCGAGCGAGCGAGAGAAGATGCCGTCCGAAGCTAAAGCCATCACCGCCGCCGTCGCCTAGAAGAAGAAGAGGAAGCAGTCCACAGGAGAAATTGCGGTCGAACTGTGAACACGGTCGGGCGAGTCATTCTCGCTTTGTGGTTCACCGCTTGTTTGTGTTCACCCAGCCATCGTCATCGCCGCCGCAAATTTAATCGGCCGAGAAGCTGTTGACCCGCGCTTCAAAATTTCGACTCGTGATGAAATCATCATTGGTGGTCAAGAAGCAATCCCGTTAGAAGCAAATACCAGAAGCCCCCTGAGTTTTGCTGGTCCGAGCAGTGTTAGTTATCCGTAACAACATCGAAGCTAACAAAGCCATCGGTTCTTTTCAGAGCCATCAAATTTGTGGAAAAGAGTTAAAAGAGAAATATTTCCGATTTTATTTATAACTTCTAATATTCCTAAATCAATTTCACAGCTTCATACAAAATTTCATTTGTCACGAATAATTTATGACTCAACCATTTGAGATTGCACTCGCGGACGCTGCTGCAGTGCCGTCGGGTGAGTGCTCAACATTTCACAACGATTGCAAAATAGAGTGGCTTTTCCAACAGCGCCTTTTATGTTCCATATTTTATGGGAACACTTTGATTAGGAAAATTATCCCATGTGACAAAATTGCGACATATTTAGAATGCTTTTGAAAAGACATTCTCATTGAACAATTGTAATAATTTTGGCACCCATGGATCAGAAATTTACCGTCATAATAAAGAAAACTATCAATTATCAATAGCTCGTATTGAATATTTAGGGAATGCCAATCATTCCAACAATTCATGTTCGACCAATTTCTCACGTATTAGTATTCTCCGTAATTTTCAAGTAATTCCAAGCCCAACACATTATTGGCACATACCCATTTCCCAGATTGGTCGTTCAGAAAGCGAAGAGCACAAAAGGGAGGAGCATAATCTGCTATTCCAAGGTTATGAAACATGCTGCCTTCGTTGGATTCAGTTTCATTCCATTTCCGCTTTCGAGCTGGTAAGAGCTCCTCCGAACTTGCTTAGCGAGAAGTACCTCGCTGCTAGAAGCTTGCTGAGCTGTTAATCCAGAATCTGGTTTGTGAAATCACTCAAGATTTCAAGATTGAGCTACGTTTCCAGATTTCAACTAAATCCCTGTGATCCGCTACCCTGTTTCTGTTGTGCACCCAAGAATTATTCAGCTGGTTTGTTGAATAAACAGAGAACTTATTCACATCTTCTTCTTCTTGGCATAACGTCCTCACTGGAACAGAGCCTGCTTCTCAACTTAGTGATCTTATGACACTTCCACAGTTATTAACTGAGAGCTTTCTTTGCCAAAGTTTCCATTTTTGCATTCGTATATCGTGTGACAGGCACGATTATACTCTATGCCAAGGGAAGTCAAGAAAATTTCCATTCCGAAAAGATCCTGGACCGACCGGGAATCGAACCAAGACACCTTCAGCATGGCTTTGCTTTGTAGCCGCGGGCTAAGGAAGGCCCCAACTTATTCGCATGCATTTGCAACGTTTACGATTTTCCATACAAAATGACCAACTTTGGTAAGTTAGATCTCAGTTATTTATGGAAATATTTTCGAATGAAACTTTCACAGAACATCAGATGTAACTTGAGTTTAAACAAATATTTTTAAATAAATTTTACAATCACAAGTTTATAAGTAATAACGGTTTGACTAAACTGTAATTTGCGACGAAAAAATCAAAACTTGTTATCTTAAAATCTGATAGCCTTACACAAAAACTGTCTTGAGCAAACTTATTCATCTCGTCAAAATCTAAAACTTTGCTGAAGATACCATGACGCTATTCCTTCAGTATGTTTAGTTATGTCAATAATAAAAAACCGTCAAAAAATTCACTTTAGTCAAACCGTTACTGCTTTTCAACGTGTGATTGGAAAAATCACTCAAAAATATATGTTAAAATTTAAGTTATGTCTGATATTCTGTGAAAATTTCATTCAAATCGGTCCATAAATAACTGAGATATAGTTTATCAAATTTGATCATTTTGCATGAAAAATCAATAGAGTTGCAATTTTTTTCTCAGGGAAGAATCACACCATCAACGAAAATAGCGCGAAAGCAATAACCAATCGCGTGCGAGTAGCGAACGGAGTGACGAAACAACCAA
Organism: Aedes aegypti; assembly: GCF_002204515.2. Lineage (NCBI taxonomy): Eukaryota > Metazoa > Arthropoda > Insecta > Diptera > Culicidae > Aedes > Aedes aegypti. The sequence continues at coordinate 10,689 of NW_018736118.1, forward strand.
GCGAGAACCCCACCACTCGCCATCGGTGAACGGAGCTCGAGCAAATAAAACCACTGGTTGTTCTGCTCCCAGCTCATTCACAAATCGAACGGCATAACGAACGGATCAAGCAGCGGAGCAGCAAAGAAGAGCGCGTGAAAGCCACAGCAGTGTGCGAGTAGCGAACGGAACCAGAGATCAACGAAGCGAAAGCAACAACTGAAAATCATTCAGTGGACGGATTAGTAGTCAGCGCGAACCGGCGACCTGTTGGAAAGTAACGCCAGCGAAATATACACCATCTGCCTCTCCTTACCATTCATATTCTTGTACATGATGAATTCAATGAAATTGTTTGGTTTGGCGATGAAGCAAAGAGTTATTAAGGATGATTTTACTTAACAAAGAGTTGTTGATAAATATTCCAATCAATAAGAGTTGTTTTGAAAAAGTTCACTTTTATCAGAATTTTCCTCGGAAAATTTCTGCTTTACCAAAGAGTTGTTAATGAAATTCCTGCAGTAAAGGGTCGAGTTTCTCCCCACGAATATATCCAGCCAGGACCAGTCATGGAGGACAATCCATCCAGAGCATCACGGCCCCCGCTTCCAAAATTCTCGAGTACGGAAATTGGAAAATGTATTAAAATTGCGACATTAAAATCAATAAATTGTTTCTTGACCAATTGTAATGAGCAACTATTGATCTGAATTGATTTTTCTACATGTTGTCTATTGCGTTAATCTGAGAAATAGGCTATATGAAATTGATTTCTTGGCAAGGGATGTACAAGATGAGCATTATGCTGTTATTGCATCCCGACGGCACTGCAGCAGCGTTCTTGGAACATCCTAAAATTGTCGTATTGTCGATTATTCGTGATAAATCAGATATTGTATGATGCTACGAGATGAATTAAGAGATTATAGCAAGTTTTTGGTAATCACATTAAGAAATATTACTAGCTATATTATCACGAGAAGTTCTTACTAGCTCGAAAGTGTAAATGAAATGAACCGAATCCTGTTGTTGTTACAGAGGGATTTTAATCCGAAGGTCATTCGTCCCTTAAATGAACCGAATCTGTCAAAGATAGTATGTTTTACATAATTTGAATTGCAGACGATGCTCCTCCCTTTCGTATTCTTCGCCTTCTTCTGATTGACCAATCTAGGATAAGGTACATGAAGTTGATGTCTTGGTTAGGGATTTACATATCTTGGAAAATTCACATGCGCGTTCGTATGGACATTAAACATATCAACATTATTTTAATAGCTTACAATAAATTAAAATCACGCATGATATTCAATAGTTTTCTTCATTATGACGGTAAATTTCTGATCCATGGGTGCCAAAATTATTACAATTGTTCAATGAGAATGTCTATTCGAATGCATTCTTAAAATGTCGCGATTTTGTTACATGTGATAATTTTGCTAATCAAAGTGTTCCCACAAAATATGGAACAATAAAGACGCTGTTGGAAATGCCACTCTATTTTACAATTGTTATGGAATGTTGAGCACTCACCCCGACGGCACTGCAGCAGCGTCCGCGATTACAGTCTCAAAATGTTTAGTCATAAATTATTCATGACAAATGAAATTTTGTATGAAGCTGTGAAATTGATTTAGGAATATAAGAAGTCATATATAAAGTCGGAAATATTTCTCTTTTAACTCTTTTCCACCAATTTGATGGCCCTGAAAAGGGCCGATGGCTTTGTTAGCTTTGATGCTCTTACAGATAAATAACACTGCGGGATGTTATCAGTTTGATTGCCATGGTCAAACGGGGAATCCTCAACTCAAATGTATTAAATTTGAGCAAGTTATTTGCTTATACGACAAACCGAAAGATTCGTGACGTGGATGACGCACAACAATAACAGGTAGTGGATCACCGGACTTAAGTAGAAATCTAATGATGGCGGCGATGACGATGGCTGGGTGAATGCAAACAAGCGGTGAAGCACAAAGCCAGAATGACTTGCCCGACCGTGTTCACAGTTCGACCGCAAATTTTCCTGTGGACTGCTTCCTCTTCTTCTTCTTCTTCTTGGCGGCGGCAGCGGTGATGACTTTGGCTTCGGACGGCATCTTCTCTCGCTCGCTCGACAGTTTGATTTGAGCGAAGCAAGACAAACGGGGAAGTCCTTCGCTATCGAAGTCTGTGCCTGGAGAAGCACGCCCGGTCAGAGCAAGACGATCTGTTGCCTGCTGAGATGCGATCCAAGCGGAGAATGGAAAGCAAATGACGTCAAATTTTCTCTAGCCACCCCTATTTATAGATTTGCTTGAAATCAACGTTCTCTTCTAAAACAGTTATTAAACTATTTAGACAGTTACGTGGGATTCAGTAAGTAAACGACATGACCCTTTGATGTCTTGTCTTTCAATTGAGGTGCCATTCAAGGAATTTCGTTAAACCAGAAAACAGTTATAAGAGTTCAAAATATTTCATGCCAACGTAAGGCTCTTGGTTTTGAAACTCCAATTTCACTCCTGTATAGAGAATTTTTATTTTACTTTCAAACTGTGCGGCATAATCAAATGCAAACGCATTCAGTTCCCGATGGTTAGCGCCTGTGCTTTTACTGTTCATAAGTCGCAAGGTGGAACTTTCCCCGAGGTCGTGTACGACTATGACAAAAGCCAGGATCAACAATTGGTATATGTTGGTTTGTCGCGGGTTACTTCACTGCAAGGGCTATTTTTGACAAACTCTTCCAATTTTTTGACGTTGGATAATGTTTTACGGGCAACATACTGGGGTACAATTTCGAAAAAACGAAAAATCGCTCGCGTCACGAAAGTTGTTAGATTTTGACTTTTAATAACTTACTAACGCCCGGATAGATTTTCAAGATTCTTGCACCAATCGATTGAAAATCTTTCGAATCTACTCCAACAATGAAAACTATTGATTATCATGACTAAACTATTGAAAAATTGGGAAATATCGAAGCTTGTCTTATTTTTTATAGAAAAGCACATTTTTCTTGTGTATTCCTGACACAGACATCATTGCGCGATATCTTAGCCACTTTCGTCATTCAAAGGGAAACGCCCCTTTCGGTCTTCTTCTTACTTCTCTTTATTATCTCGTGTTCAGTCGAAGCCAACCAAACTCGACTTCACGCGCGCATCAGTCAATCGTTGACCAGCAACCGGAGAAGGACTCATATCGGAATAAAATTTACACGTTCGTCGTTGCTGCTGCTGTTTATTCCCAAGCTAAAAGCTGCGGGTTCCGTTTAATCGCTCATCATGGCCCTTGGCATCCAGCTAGCCCATCGAATTCGTGGAGAATGCGTCCAGAAACCTTGATAATTACCGTCGGAGGAGTGAGCAAACCATCGAATACAAGGATGGACAAGAGAGCACAAAATTACCGACCGCATTTTAATTTAATCGTTTTCGGTGATCTTTTGGTGTGTTTCTATCTAACAATGGAATGAAAACCCAGTTTGATCGACGGTGACTACCACCAACCGTCCTTTTCAGGACGACAATTTCATTTTAAAAGAGTTGTGAGAATTTTCCACCGTGAAGAGCGACATTACTGATGATTGAATGTGATTGATTCAGATTTTGGTCAGTCATTTGCACGCAACCATAAATGGGAAATAAATTTCCCATTGTGCGCGCGCGGGGCGATCCTCGACAGTGTGTGCATGAGTCGGATAAATTGCGAACGGCACTTGAATGAAGAATTCCTCCCGGTTTGTTTCGCATTTAGAGATGATCGCATAATGCCGTTGTCGCCGTCGCTACCTAAATGATACTAGAGCGATCAGTATCAACTCGTCGAACACAGAGCTAAAACTAATAAGAAACAGCTTTGTTGTCTTTCGATTTGGTAAGACATTGTCGAACGTATGGAAATACGCACACAGAAAAGACTGCTACAGCCGCCCGACCCGAACGACGGGAACCTGTGTTAAACTTTGTTTGCCATTTATCTCCGTTGAAAACTAATCATCCGAAACTATAATTGCGCCCTGAAAAGGGCAGTTGTTTGAAATTGTGCTTCAATGCAATTTCAGCACGTTCGCCACGGATACGACGAGTATCGAAAGGCTTCGGAACCCACTTAAGCAATCAATCTTAGTGGATCATGCGTGGACCTTCAAGCGGAATATTTGTTTGTTGAGCAAAAGTTATCGCTCATGCTTCTTTTTCCATCGACCGGTTGAAGAGTTAATCGAACCAACCAAATAATAACACAAAATGTTCATAATAGGTCAACAATGGCATGCATAGGGGGGTCCGTAGCCTTGAGGTTACGCTTTCGCTTCATAAGCGGAAGGTCATGGATTCAATTCCCAGCCCCTCCAAAAATAACCCGTCCAGCCACCAGAAGACGCCGCACGGAGGACCGTGCATAGTGGAGCACATCCATCCTCCGTCAGTGTCAGATGGTGACTGAGACAAATTGACCCACTTCGCAGGCAGCTAGCCTCAAACAACTCAGGAACACGGCAAAACGAACCACCGCAAGAGTAATGGACTATGGCTTATGGAAATCGATTGGACCAACAGCAGAGCACTCTCCTACCTGCTCGGTGTGAGAGCAAAAGAGCAGAGAGAGTGAAAGCAGATGTAAATATAGATTTGTTAAAAATAGAACTGTATCGGTAAGGAAGATACAGATAAAACTGATTCCGGCACAGCAGTGGCCACGAGCACGGAGTGCCTTAATAATAAAAAAAAAAAAAAAAAAAAAAAAAATAAACAATGGCATGCAACAAATAGTGTGAAAATTGATTAGAAGAGCACTTATTTTCGACCTACAAGAATTATGTGCCAATTTTCGGATTTTCATACAAAGTAGGCCAAAACCGTATCGAAAATCGGTCGAAAGTTAGTGTTGGGTCGAAAATTGGTGCTGTTCTCTCAGAAATCTTTCATAAGTTCGTGACGGTCTCAAACCAGGAAATAGGAAGATGCTAATGTTATCCAACGTCACTTTGGCGGTCGTATCTCGGAAACAACCTCTTACTTTTTAAGTTCAATCACGCCAAAGGCAGCAATTCTACCAAGAAGGTTGACTTGAGGAATGAGCTGCAGCGCTTAGGCAATCATCGATTAGTGACGCTTTGAGACGAACTGCGTGAAATACTGGATCATAGCGGCCAAGCCTGCATATTGATGAGTATCAATGTACAGAGCCTAAATGCTCATGCAATGGATATTGCTACAGACCAAAGCACTGGACCGATTCTATCGATTATCACGATCGAAGCACCCGAGCTATCAAACATCTAATCTACTGGAGGAGTTTGGCGAACTACAGCTGGAGCCAGAAACCGATCACCCAACCAAGCAACACAAGGAAGCAACGACCAAACAAACAAATTCAATCATCTGGCATTATTCCTGGAACACCAAACACTGGTTCTCGGAACCACAGAACGACAAATGGTTATTTTCAGGACTACCAAAATAAGTCCAAAAAGAGTTAACTTCTGAAAACTTCATCCGATCAATAACAACACAAAACTAGTACACTTACAAATTCATACACTTGACAAATCAAATTATTAATCATCGTAGTTCTACGTCAACCCCGCGGTAATGTAATAGACATTACCAACCCCAAATTTTTTGTGGAAAAATCAAATAAATTCCGGAAAATACGTGTGAAGTGTAAAGAAAAGACTTTCAAGTTACTACTAATATACTAATAATGTACATTGCACATGAGAAATTTAATATTGTAATTTTATCTAGTTTCAACATACAAGTTTATTGATATAGTAAACAAAAACTACTATTTTTAAAAATGTATATTGTGATGATTTACGTGTAATAACATGTTCCCTAATATATGAATAGTTAATTTTAGTAATATCAGCGTTATAAGCTAAAATATTTCGTAAATCATATTTTTTCCATTTTGACCCAATCGCACCCCCTAGACCCATTGTCACCCGCATCGACGGTACACTGAAATAAGGATTTTCAAAATTTAAAGTCGAATGAAACAAATTTTTCAAATCATTTTCAATTCAAATGACATTTTGTCTCAGGATAGAAAATTATGTTTCACAGCAAAAAAAAACAGCTGATGTCATTTTGGGCTATGTATCAAACATCGGACGTAATTGAATTCGATTACATCAATTTTACAACAGTATTCCGCTCATAACGCAATCGGATTTGATTAACGAAAATGCCAAGAAACTCATTTCGAGTAGCAACACAAAACTAGTATCATGTGGAGTCTCCAACAGTGTGCATCGTACCTTCGTGCTGTGTGTACACGAATTCTTTCTGCTCTTGGAAGTTTTATTAAAAACAACCTAAAGCAATAAAACAGTACTTTTCAGTGCTAAAATTCAAAACGGTATTTTTCAGTGCTACTACAACAGTACTCTTCAGTACTATTTTTTCTACTATTGATCCCTTTACTATACTACTTTACTATTGATCCCTTTTCTAAAACAGTACTTTTCAGTACTATTTTTTCTACAATTGATCCCTTTACGATCCTTGTTTGGACCCGTGCCTTCGATTTTTCGATGGACCCGTTGGCGAAAGCTAGCGGTGTAATCCTTCTTGGACACCGTCTTGGAAAAAAAAACCTCTCGAAGGTCACGTCTTCTCTCGTTTATTAACTAAACATGGTATCAGCAACTAACAAAAGGAAGGGTGAATCTCTGAATTCACTACTTCCTTCCAAAAAAATTTGGGGTTGGTAATGTCTATTACATTACCGCGGGGTTGACGTAGAACTACGATGATTAATAATTTGATTTGTCAAGTGTATGAATTTGTAAGTGTACTAGTTTTGTGTTGTTATTGATCGGATGAAGTTTTCAGAAGTTAACTCTTTTTGGACTTATTTTGGTAGTCCTGAAAATAACCATTTGTCGTTCTGTGGTTCCGAGAACCAGTGTTTGGTGTTCCAGGAATAATGCCAGATGATTGAATTTGTTTGTTTGGTCGTTGCTTCCTTGTGTTGCTTGGTTGGGTGATCGGTTTCTGGCTCCAGCTGTAGTTCGCCAAACTCCTCCAGTAGATTAGATGTTTGATAGCTCGGGTGCTTCGATCGTGATAATCGATAGAATCGGTCCAGTGCTTTGGTCTGTAGCAATATCCATTGCATGAGCATTTAGGCTCTGTACATTGATACTCATCAATATGCAGGCTTGGCCGCTATGATCCAGTATTTCACGCAGTTCGTCTCAAAGCGTCACTAATCGATGATTGCCTAAGCGCTGCAGCTCATTCCTCAAGTCAACCTTCTTGGTAGAATTGCTGCCTTTGGCGTGATTGAACTTAAAAAGTAAGAGGTTGTTTCCGAGATACGACCGCCAAAGTGACGTTGGATAACATTAGCATCTTCTATTTCCTGGTTTGAGACCGTCACGAACTTATGAAAGATTTCTGAGAGAACAGCACCAATTTTCGACCCAACACTAACTTTCGACCGATTTTCGATACGGTTTTGGCCTACTTTGTATGAAAATCCGAAAATTGGCACATAATTCTTGTAGGTCGAAAATAAGTGCTCTTCTAATCAATTTTCACACTATTTGTTGCATGCCATTGTTGACCTATTATGAACATTTTGTGTTATTATTTGGTTGGTTCGATTAACTCTTCAACCGGTCGATGGAAAAAGAAGCATGAGCGATAACTTTTGCTCAACAAACAAATATTCCGCTTGAAGGTCCACGCATGATCCACTAAGATTGATTGCTTAAGTGGGTTCCGAAGCCTTTCGATACTCGTCGTATCCGTGGCGAACGTGCTGAAATTGCATTGAAGCACAATTTCAAACAACTGCCCTTTTCAGGGCGCAATTATAGTTTCGGATGATTAGTTTTCAACGGAGATAAATGGCAAACAAAGTTTAACATAGGTTCCCGTCGTTCGGGTCGGGCGGCGGTAGCAGTCTTTTCTGTGTGCGTATTTCCATACGTTCGACAATGTCTTACCAAATCGAAAGACAACAAAGCTGTTTCTTATTAGTTTTAGCTCTGTGTTCGACGAGTTGATACTGATCGCTCTAGTATCATTTAGGTAGCGACGGCGACAACGGCATTATGCGATCATCTCTAAATGCGAAACAAACCGGGAGGAATTCTTCATTCAAGTGCCGTTCGCAATTTATCCGACTCATGCACACACTGTCGAGGATCGCCCCGCGCGCGCACAATGGGAAATTTATTTCCCATTTATGGTTGCGTGCAAATGACTGACCAAAATCTGAATCAATCACATTCAATCATCAGTAATGTCGCTCTTCACGGTGGAAAATTCTCACAACTCTTTTAAAATGAAATTGTCGTCCTGAAAAGGACGGTTGGTGGTAGTCACCGTCGATCAAACTGGGTTTTCATTCCATTGTTAGATAGAAACACACCAAAAGATCACCGAAAACGATTAAATTAAAATGCGGTCGGTAATTTTGTGCTCTCTTGTCCATCCTTGTATTCGATGGTTTGCTCACTCCTCCGACGGTAATTATCAAGGTTTCTGGACGCATTCTCCACGAATTCGATGGGCTAGCTGGATGCCAAGGGCCATGATGAGCGATTAAACGGAACCCGCAGCTTTTAGCTTGGGAATAAACAGCAGCAGCAACGACGAACGTGTAAATTTTATTCCGATATGAGTCCTTCTCCGGTTGCTGGTCAACGATTGACTGATGCGCGCGTGAAGTCGAGTTTGGTTGGCTTCGACTGAACACGAGATAATAAAGAGAAGTAAGAAGAAGACCGAAAGGGGCGTTTCCCTTTGAATGACGAAAGTGGCTAAGATATCGCGCAATGATGTCTGTGTCAGGAATACACAAGAAAAATGTGCTTTTCTATAAAAAATAAGACAAGCTTCGATATTTCCCAATTTTTCAATAGTTTAGTCATGATAATCAATAGTTTTCATTGTTGGAGTAGATTCGAAAGATTTTCAATCGATTGGTGCAAGAATCTTGAAAATCTATCCGGGCGTTAGTAAGTTATTAAAAGTCAAAATCTAACAACTTTTCGTGACGCGAGCGATTTTTCGTTTTTCGAAATTGTACCCCAGTATGTTGCCGTAAAACATTATCCAACGTCAAAAAATTGGAAGAGTTTGTCAAAAATAGCCCTTGCAGTGAAGTAACCCGCGACAAACCAACATATACCAATTGTTGATCCTGGCTTTTGTCATAGTCGTACACGACCTCGGGGAAAGTTCCACCTTGCGACTTATGAACAGTAAAAGCACAGGCGCTAACCATCGGGAACTGAATGCGTTTGCATTTGATTATGCCGCACAGTTTGAAAGTAAAATAAAAATTCTCTATACAGGAGTGAAATTGGAGTTTCAAAACCAAGAGCCTTACGTTGGCATGAAATATTTTGAACTCTTATAACTGTTTTCTGGTTTAACGAAATTCCTTGAATGGCACCTCAATTGAAAGACAAGACATCAAAGGGTCATGTCGTTTACTTACTGAATCCCACGTAACTGTCTAAATAGTTTAATAACTGTTTTAGAAGAGAACGTTGATTTCAAGCAAATCTATAAATAGGGGTGGCTAGAGAAAATTTGACGTCATTTGCTTTCCATTCTCCGCTTGGATCGCATCTCAGCAGGCAACAGATCGTCTTGCTCTGACCGGGCGTGCTTCTCAGGCACAGACTTCGATAGCGAAGGACTTCCCCGTTTGTCTTGCTTCGCTCAAATCAAACTGTCGAGCGAGCGAGAGAAGATGCCGTCCGAAGCCAAAGTCATCACCGCTGCCGCCGCCAAGAAGAAGAAGAAGAAGAGGAAGCAGTCCACAGGAAAATTTGCGGTCGAACTGTGAACACGGTCGGGCAAGTCATTCTGGCTTTGTGCTTCACCGCTTGTTTGCATTCACCCAGCCATCGTCATCGCCGCCATCATTAGATTTCTACTTAAGTCCGGTGATCCACTACCTGTTATTGTTGTGCGTCATCCACGTCACGAATCTTTCGGTTTGTCGTATAAGCAAATAACTTGCTCAAATTTATACATTTGAGTTGAGGATTCCCCGTTTGACCATGGCAATCAACTGATAACATCCCGCAGTGTTATTTATCTGTAAGAGCATCAAAGCTAACAAAGCCATCGGCCCTTTTCAGGGCCATCAAATTGGTGCAAAAGAGTTAAAAGAGAAATATTTCCGACTTTATATATGACTTCTTATATTCCTAAATCAATTTCACAGCTTCATACAAAATTTCATTTGTCATGAATAATTTATGACTAAACATTTTGAGACTGTAATCGCGGACGCTGCTGCAGTGCCGTCGGGGTGAGTGCTCAACATTCCACAACAATTGTAAAATAGAGTGGCATTTCCAACAGCGTCTTTATTGTTCCATATTTTGTGGGAACACTTTGATTAGCAAAATTATCACATGTAACAAAATCGCGACATTTTAAGAATGCATTCGAATAGACATTCTCATTGAACAATTGTAATAATTTTGGCACCCATGGATCAGAAATTTACCGTCATAATGAAGAAAACTATTGAATATCATGCGTGATTTTAATTTATTGTAAGCTATTAAAATAATGTTGATATTTTTAATGTCCATACGAACGCGCATGTGAATTTTCCAAGATATGTAAATCCCTAACCAAGACATCAACTTCATGTACCTTATCCTAGATTGGTCAATCAGAAGAAGGCGAAGAATACGAAAGGGAGGAGCATCGTCTGCAATTCAAATTATGTAAAACATACTATCTTTGACAGATTCGGTTCATTTAAGGGACGAATGACCTTCGGATTAAAATCCCTCTGTAACAACAACAGGATTCGGTTCATTTCATTTACACTTTCGAGCTAGTAAGAACTTCTCGTGATAATATAGCTAGTAATATTTCTTAATGTGATTACCAAAAACTTGCTATAATCTCTTAATTCATCTCGTAGCATCATACAATATCTGATTTATCACGAATAATCGACAATACGACAATTTTAGGATGTTCCAAGAACGCTGCTGCAGTGCCGTCGGGATGCAATAACAGCATAATGCTCATCTTGTACATCCCTTGCCAAGAAATCAATTTCATATAGCCTATTTCTCAGATTAACGCAATAGACAACATGTAGAAAAATCAATTCAGATCAATAGTTGCTCATTACAATTGGTCAAGAAACAATTTATTGATTTTAATGTCGCAATTTTAATACATTTTCCAATTTCCGTACTCGAGAATTTTGGAAGCGGGGGCCGTGATGCTCTGGATGGATTGTCCTCCATGACTGGTCCTGGCTGGATATATTCGTGGGGAGAAACTCGACCCTTTACTGCAGGAATTTCATTAACAACTCTTTGGTAAAGCAGAAATTTTCCGAGGAAAATTCTGATAAAAGTGAACTTTTTCAAAACAACTCTTATTGATTGGAATATTTATCAACAACTCTTTGTTAAGTAAAATCATCCTTAATAACTCTTTGCTTCATCGCCAAACCAAACAATTTCATTGAATTCATCATGTACAAGAATATGAATGGTAAGGAGAGGCAGATGGTGTATATTTCGCTGGCGTTACTTTCCAACAGGTCGCCGGTTCGCGCTGACTACTAATCCGTCCACTGAATGATTTTCAGTTGTTGCTTTCGCTTCGTTGATCTCTGGTTCCGTTCGCTACTCGCACACTGCTGTGGCTTTCACGCGCTCTTCTTTGCTGCTCCGCTGCTTGATCCGTTCGTTATGCCGTTCGATTTGTGAATGAGCTGGGAGCAGAACAACCAGTGGTTTTATTTGCTCGAGCTCCGTTCACCGATGGCGAGTGGTGGGGTTCTCGCTTGGTTGTTTCGTCACTCCGTTCGCTACTCGCACGCGATTGGTTATTGCTTTCGCGCTATTTTCGTTGATGGTGTGATTCTTCCCTGAGAAAAAAATTGCAACTCTATTGATTTTTCATGCAAAATGATCAAATTTGATAAACTATATCTCAGTTATTTATGGACCGATTTGAATGAAATTTTCACAGAATATCAGACATAACTTAAATTTTAACATATATTTTTGAGTGATTTTTCCAATCACACGTTGAAAAGCAGTAACGGTTTGACTAAAGTGAATTTTTTGACGGTTTTTTATTATTGACATAACTAAACATACTGAAGGAATAGCGTCATGGTATCTTCAGCAAAGTTTTAGATTTTGACGAGATGAATAAGTTTGCTCAAGACAGTTTTTGTGTAAGGCTATCAGATTTTAAGATAACAAGTTTTGATTTTTTCGTCGCAAATTACAGTTTAGTCAAACCGTTATTACTTATAAACTTGTGATTGTAAAATTTATTTAAAAATATTTGTTTAAACTCAAGTTACATCTGATGTTCTGTGAAAGTTTCATTCGAAAATATTTCCATAAATAACTGAGATCTAACTTACCAAAGTTGGTCATTTTGTATGGAAATCGTAAACGTTGCAAATGCATGCGAATAAGTTGGGGCCTTCCTTAGCCCGCGGCTACAAAGCAAAGCCATGCTGAAGGTGTCTTGGTTCGATTCCCGGTCGGTCCAGGATCTTTTCGGAATGGAAATTTTCTTGACTTCCCTTGGCATAGAGTATAATCGTGCCTGTCACACGATATACGAATGCAAAAATGGAAACTTTGGCAAAGAAAGCTCTCAGTTAATAACTGTGGAAGTGTCATAAGATCACTAAGTTGAGAAGCAGGCTCTGTTCCAGTGAGGACGTTATGCCAAGAAGAAGAAGATGTGAATAAGTTCTCTGTTTATTCAACAAACCAGCTGAATAATTCTTGGGTGCACAACAGAAACAGGGTAGCGGATCACAGGGATTTAGTTGAAATCTGGAAACGTAGCTCAATCTTGAAATCTTGAGTGATTTCACAAACCAGATTCTGGATTAACAGCTCAGCAAGCTTCTAGCAGCGAGGTACTTCTCGCTAAGCAAGTTCGGAGGAGCTCTTACCAGCTCGAAAGCGGAAATGGAATGAAACTGAATCCAACGAAGGCAGCATGTTTCATAACCTTGGAATAGCAGATTATGCTCCTCCCTTTTGTGCTCTTCGCTTTCTGAACGACCAATCTGGGAAATGGGTATGTGCCAATAATGTGTTGGGCTTGGAATTACTTGAAAATTACGGAGAATACTAATACGTGAGAAATTGGTCGAACATGAATTGTTGGAATGATTGGCATTCCCTAAATATTCAATACGAGCTATTGATAATTGATAGTTTTCTTTATTATGACGGTAAATTTCTGATCCATGGGTGCCAAAATTATTACAATTGTTCAATGAGAATGTCTTTTCAAAAGCATTCTAAATATGTCGCAATTTTGTCACATGGGATAATTTTCCTAATCAAAGTGTTCCCATAAAATATGGAACATAAAAGGCGCTGTTGGAAAAGCCACTCTATTTTGCAATCGTTGTGAAATGTTGAGCACTCACCCGACGGCACTGCAGCAGCGTCCGCGAGTGCAATCTCAAATGGTTGAGTCATAAATTATTCGTGACAAATGAAATTTTGTATGAAGCTGTGAAATTGATTTAGGAATATTAGAAGTTATAAATAAAATCGGAAATATTTCTCTTTTAACTCTTTTCCACAAATTTGATGGCTCTGAAAAGAACCGATGGCTTTGTTAGCTTCGATGTTGTTACGGATAACTAACACTGCTCGGACCAGCAAAACTCAGGGGGCTTCTGGTATTTGCTTCTAACGGGATTGCTTCTTGACCACCAATGATGATTTCATCACGAGTCGAAATTTTGAAGCGCGGGTCAACAGCTTCTCGGCCGATTAAATTTGCGGCGGCGATGACGATGGCTGGGTGAACACAAACAAGCGGTGAACCACAAAGCGAGAATGACTCGCCCGACCGTGTTCACAGTTCGACCGCAATTTCTCCTGTGGACTGCTTCCTCTTCTTCTTCTAGGCGACGGCGGCGGTGATGGCTTTAGCTTCGGACGGCATCTTCTCTCGCTCGCTCGACAGTTTGATTTGAGCGAAGCAAGACAAACGGGGGCGTCCTTCGCTATCGATGTCTGTGCCTGAAAAGCACGTCCGGTCTGTCGCCTGCTGAGATGCGAGCCAATCGGAGAGTGAAAAGCAAATGACGTCAAATTTTCTCTAGCCACCCCTATTTATAGATTTGCTTGAAATCAACGTTCTCTTTTAAAACAGTTATTAAACTATTTGGACAGGTATGTGGGATTCAGTAAGTAAATGACATGAAGCTTTGATGTCTTGGCTTTCGATTGAGGTGCTAATCAAGAAATTCCGTTAAGCCAGTACAAAGTTATAAACGTTTAAAATATTTCATGCCAACGTAACGCTCCTGGTTTTGGAATTCCAATTTCACTCCTGTATAGAGAAGAAAGACGTACTTCTACGTCAAAAGTGGAATTTAAAACTGTCACTAAACGTGACAAGAATGGAAGAAAGGACGTTTCTCCGGAATGCGAACTTTCTTCCAAGGGTGAAATGAATAATTGTATCGAAATGAGCAATCAGTTCGATGCTCTAGACAAATTTTCCGAACACCAAATCGAAGCAGCCTCTAGCCCAGGCTCTTTGATTCAAGTGAGGAAGCAAAGAGTGCCGCCTATCGTGGTCAGTTGTTCCGAATTTGGGGGATTTAGGCAGGAGATCTTGAACTCCATTAGGGGAATCAAGGTTTCCTTCCAAATCGCAAAGAAAGTAGATTGTCGCGTTTTGCCGGAAACTCTTAAAGATCGCGAACTTCTTTTCAAACATCTTCAAGAGAAGAAGCACAATTTTTTTACATATGACGACAAAACTGAACGTTTGTTCAAAGTGGTCTTGAAAGGTTTCTCAAGTGACTATAAGTCACCTGAAGAGATCAAAAATGGAATAAATGATATACTTGGATTTTCCCCAGCCCAAGTAATCATTATGAAAAAGAGAACCCAATCTGGCATTGTTAGGAAAGGACTTTCTCAAGAATATTATTTAGTTCACTTTAAAAAAAATAGAACTAAATAATATAAAAGCTTTAGAAAAAGCTAAACTTATGTTCGATGTCCGTGTGACATGGGAACATTTCCAGAAACCTGGAGGAAATTACCAGAACCCCACTCAGTGCCGTTGGTGCCAAAAGTGGGGTCATGGTACAACAAATTCTCGCATGGATGCTAAATGCATGATTTGTGGAGGTTCTTCTCACGCTAAGGACGTCTGTCCTGTGAAAGAGGATATGCTCTAATTGCGGGGGCTAATCATAAGTCAAATTTTTGGTATTGCCCTTCACGCAAGAGAGTTGTTGAGGCTCGTGCCAGGCAGATGAAAGATAATATCCGTTACGATAACGGTCGTTTCCGGAATTTGCCTGGTAGAGTATCGAACAATCCTCATTTTTCAGTTAACGATCGCTTAATTAGGAATCATACCCATCAGGAAGATCATAATCATGCTCATGCACAATCTAATTTTAATCCGTCGGGCAGCCGTTCTAATCTTCCAATTTCAAATGAGCACCCATTCTACTTGTTTCAAATCAAATGGAAAAAACCATACCGCTACAGGTAACTCCTACTCCGCCTCTTCGTCTACCGAAAATTCTAATGTGAAATCATCAGGCAATGTACCCACTTCAAGTGATATGTCTGCCTCTGATTTTAATATTCTAACTGAACAATTGAATCTAATGATTGATGCAATGTTCAAAGCCACCACTATGACTGAAGCAGTCCAAGTTGGTGTAAAATTTACAAATCAAATTGTTATTGGATTACGTTTTCTAATGGATCCAATAAATAATTTAAATATTTTAAATTGGAATGCTCGTTCTCTGAATGGTAAAGAGGACGAGCTGTTTAATTTTCTTACAGCTAAAAACGTGCATATAGCAGTTATTACCAAAACTTATTTAAAACCTGGATCTAAACTCAAAATAGATACTAACTTTTGTTTATCTTAATGATCGACTTGATGGGGCATGTGGGGGTGTTGCAATCATCATTCATAGGCGTATAAAACATCAACTGTTTTTCGTCATTTGAAACTAAAGTTTTTTGAAACACCTAAAGTGTTTCTGTTGAAAAACAGTCTGATAACTATACTTTCATAGCTGCCTATTTGCCTTTTCAATGCTCTGGACAGCAAGTTAATTTGCTCCAAACTGACTTGCGAAAATTGACTCGCAATAAGTCAAATTATTTTGTCGTTGGTGACTTTAATGCCAAACATCGGTCATGGAATAGTTCTCAAAGTAATTCCAACGGCAGAATTTTATTTGATGAGTGCTCTTCAGGATATTTCTCAATTCAATACCCTGATAGCCCTACATGTTTTTCCTCTTCTAGAAATCCATCTACGATTGACTTGGTCTTAACCGGCTCTAGTCATCTTTGTAGCCATTAAGTTACTCATGCTGATTTTGATTCTGATCATGTCCCTGTTACATTTCAGATATCCCATGAAGGGATTCTCAATACTATCAGCTCCACTTTCAATTATTTACGAGCTGACTGGAATATATATGAACGTTTGTTGACTCTAATCTTGATGTTAACATTTCTTTAGAAACTAAACTTGATATTGACAATGCTCTTGAAACTTTAACGAATTCCATTGTTGAAGCCAGGAGCATTGCAATTCCAAAATGTGAAGTAAAATTTGGATCCGTGATTATAGACGATAATCATGAACTCTTGATCCGTCTTAAAAACATGAGGAGAAGGCAATTTCAACGCACTCGCGATCCTGCTATGAAAATTATATGGCAGGATTTGCAGAAAGAAATCAAGAAACGTTTTGCTCAATTAAGAAACAAAAGTTTTGAAAATAAAATTTCTCAATTGGACCCTGGCTCTAAGCCCTTTTGGAAATTATCTAAAATCTTGAAAAAACCTCAGAAGCCAATATCGACATTGAAAGAGGAAAAACATTATTACTAACTTATTGCGAAAAAGCTCAAAAAACTTGCTATGTAGTTTGAAAGTGCGCACAATTTTAATTTAGGACTTACTAGTCCAATTGAAAATCAAGTTACTCAGGACTTCGAAAATATTCTCAATCAAGAGAACGTTTTCGAAAATGCCTGGGAGACTGATTTGGAAGAAGTGAGAACTATTAAATTCAAATATATGAAAGCTCCTGGCGATGATGGAATTTTCTACATCCTCATCAAGAAACTTCCAGAAAGTAGCTTATCATTTTTAGTTGATATATTTAACAAATGTTTTCAATTAGCATACTTTCCTGACAAATGGAAAAATGCTAAGGTTGTTCCAATTTTAAAATCCAGACAAAAATCCTGCAGAAGCTTCTAGCTATCGTCCAATCAGATTGCTTTCCTCCATCAGTAAACTTTTTGAAGAGGTCATTTTAAACAGAATGAAGAAGAAATTTTTTCCAATGAACAGTTCGGATTCCGCCATGGACATTCGACCACTCATCAACTCTTACGTGTAACAAATTTGATCCGTTCCAACAAATCTGAAGGCTATTCTATTGGTCTTGCTCTCTAGACATAGTAAAAGCATTCGTCAGTGTTTGGCATGAAGGTTGAATTGTAAATTTTAAAAACTTTAATTTTCCAAATACATTGTTGGAATAATTCAAAGTTATGTGTCAAATCGTACATTTCAGGTTAATTATCAGAACTCCGGATCTGAAAGACTTCATGTAAAAGCTGGTGTTCCCCAAGGCAGCATTTTGGGACCAATATTATACAATATTTTCACAATCTGACTTACCTGAGTTACCTCAGGGATGTCAAAAATCCTTGTTTGCGGATGACACAGACCTCTCCGCCAAAGGACGAGGTCCTGCCGTGTCATCTGTAGTCGATTGCAAAAAAATTTGGATATTTTTTCTTCATACTTGCAAAAATGGAAGATTTTCTCCTAATGCTTCCAAAATTCAAACTAATTAATATTCCCACATAAACCAAAGCTCTTTATATGAAACCTTCAAGTAGACATGTTGTCACGATGAGAGAGGTTCCAATAAATTGGTCAGATGAAGTTAAGTATCTAGGGCTCATGCTAGATAAGAATTTAACTTTCAAAAAATCACATTGAGGGCACATTCAAGCCAAATGTAACAAATATGTAAAATGTTTCTATCCCTTTATTAAAAGGAAAATCAAAACTTTGTCTTAAGAACAAGCTTTTGATATTCAAACATTTTTTTTAGGCCAGCCATGTTGTATGCTGTACCAATATGGACTAGCTGTTGTAATACCAGGGAAGAAAGTTCTGCAAAGAATTCAAAATAAAATTTGGAAAATGATTCTGAGGCTTCCCTCCTGGTATACTACCAATGAGTTACATAGAATTTCGAATGTTGAAACATTGGAAACAAATGTCAAATAAAATAATTAAATAATTTCAGGCAAAAATCGTTACAATCTACTATTGCCGACGATTAATGCGTTAATTGTTTTAGGATTAAGTTAGGTTAAGTATATTAAAACGTTTTTTTTTTTCTCTTATAAGCAGGTGAAATCAACTAACTTGGTAAAAAATCTGAACTGCTACGCCAAATTAAATGTAATATGTTGTTAACAAAATGTTAATAAAATCTTAGATTTGTGTTACTAAATTAGGATGATAGTATTGTCTAATAACACAGAACACCTAGATATAAGAAATAATTTCCAACAAATTTTTATCTTGTCTTATTTTTTTTAATTTGGTTTTCAAGGGAAAAATTTGGGGTTGGTAATGTCTATTACATTACCGCGGGGTTGACGTAGAACTACGATGATTAATAATTTGATTTGTCAAGTGTATGAATTTGTAAGTGTACTAGTTTTGTGTTGTTATTGATCGGATGAAGTTTTGAAGTTAACTCTTTTTGGACTTATTTTGGTAGTCCTGAAAATAACCATTTGTCGTTCTGTGGTTCCGAGAACCAGTGTTTGGTGTTCCAGGAATAATGCCAGATGATTGAATTTGTTTGTTTGGTCGTTGCTTCCTTGTGTTGCTTGGTTGGGTGATCGGTTTCTGGCTCCAGCTGTAGTTCGCCAAACTCCTCCAGTAGATTAGATGTTTGATAGCTCGGGTGCTTCGATCGTGATATATCGATAGAATCGGTCCAGTGCTTTGGTCTGTAGCAATATCCTTGCATGAGCATTCAGGCTCTGTACATTGATACTCATCAATATGCAGGCTTGGCCGCTATGATCCAGTATTTCACGCAGTTCGTCTCAAAGCGTCACTATCGATGATTGCCTAAGCGCTGCAGCTCATTCCTCAAGTCAACCTTCTTGGTAGAATTGCTGCCTTTGGCGTGATTGAACTTAAAAAGTAAGAGGTTGTTTCCGAGATACGACCGCCAAAGTGACGTTGGATAACATTAGCATCTTCTATTTCCTGGTTTGAGACCGTCACGAACTTATGAAAGATTTCTGAGAGAACAGCACCAATTTTCGACCCAACACTAACTTTCGACCGATTTTCGATACGGTTTTGGCCTACTTTGTATGAAAATCCGAAAATTGGCACATAATTCTTGTAGGTCGAAAATAAGTGCTCTTCTAATCAATTTTCACACTATTTGTTGCATGCCATTGTTGACCTATTATGAACATTTTGTGTTATTATTTGGTTGGTTCGATTAACTCTTCAACCGGTCGATGGAAAAAGAAGCATGAGCGATAACTTTTGCTCAACAAAAAATATTCCGCTTGAAGGTCCACGCATGATCCACTAAGATTGATTGCTTAAGTGGGTTCCGAAGCCTTTCGATACTCGTCGTATCCGTGGCGAACGTGCTGAAATTGCATTGAAGCACAATTTCAAACAACTGCCCTTTTCAGGGCGCAATTTATAGTTTCGGATGATTAGTTTTCAACGGAGATAAATGGCAAACAAAGTTTAACATAGGTTCCCGTCGTTCGGGTCGGGCGGCGGTAGCAGTCTTTTCTGTGTGCGTATTTCCATACGTTCGACAATGTCTTACCAAATCGAAAGACAACAAAGCTGTTTCTTATTAGTTTTTAGCTCTGTGTTCGACGAGTTGATACTG